>NW_027492110.1:0-165000 GCF_021521415.1 Bidens hawaiensis | reverse complement strand
CAATCTGTTGTTTATATATGCATATGCATACCACTTATGGTTAATTTGTTAACAAAATAAATATCAATCGGTTAATTACTTTGGCCAATCTATTATTTAGTTACCAAGTCTTCCCACAACACATGATTATTGCTAAATTTTTTAAGTAATATATAAACTTGTAAAGGTTTTTCAATTAACAATTTGTAAACTATTAAAATACATTAAGCTATTCACAATTTAGCATACAACTTGAATTAACATATAAACTTGAATTAACATACAGTAGCTTACTAGGGTTAGAATGCAACTTACAGGTAAAAATTAGGGCATAGAAGTGAGAGGGGTTCGAGGCCGACGGTGAAGAAGCGAGCAATCCATGGCGAGAACGGCGAAAAGAATCCGGCAATGGGCTACGATGAGAACTAATTACACCTTCAAAAGCTGAAGGTGAGAGAATCAAAGGGCCAGAGTTCGATGTGGCAACCTTGACCTAAACCTTTCCAAATGGGTTAATTTGGCTTGTTTTAAAATTCAAATGGGTTGATTTAGGTCATAGGTTTTAATTAAATGGGTCAAAATGGGTCACTTGAAATTCAACATTCTTATTTTTGGGTCAAAATGGGTTGACAAATTTAACTACATGGGTTGATGTGGGTTAGTGTCTTAAGGAAAAGTGACATGTTTGGGTTGAAACGGGTTTTAGATTGGAACGATATCGGTTTAGGTTTCGGCTCGGATCAGCTTTCGTGCCGACACGAGTTTTGGCACTGGACGGGTTGGGTTTCGGTTTCTATCGAGTTTTCGCACTAGACGGGTCGATTAAGGTTTTTGATTCGTTTTCGGTTAATTTGTCGGGTTTTTTTTATGAACGAGGATAACGGCGAAAATATTTTAGTTTTTTTACTTTTTACGTTATTCGTTTATATTTTGAGTTGTGATTTTTTATTTGTTTTTTTAGGGATTTTGATCTTAATAAAACCATCAAAAAATATTCAAAAAAATTAATAAAAAAATCATAACTCAAAAAATAAAACAAAAACAAAAATTGAAAAAAAAAACTAAAACGTTTCGTCTGTTGTCCTCGTTCAAAAAAAAATCGACAAATTAACCGAAACTGAAAAGTCGACAACAACGGAACAAAAACATGCTGAAACAAGCTGTTAAGTGATGAAAGGAACTGAAAAATCGCTAAAGCAAGCTGTTAAGTGCTGAAACGAACTGAAAAATCGTTTAAACGAGCTATTAGATGCTAAAACGAACTGAAAAATCGCTTAAACGAGCTGTTACGTGCTGAAGCGAACTGAAAAATCGCTTAAACAAGCTGTTACGTGCTGAAACGAACTGAAATATCGCTTAAACGAGCTGTTACGTGTGAAATTCGTCAATTTCGGGTCTCGTTTGTATTCGTTTTTGTATTCGTTTATCATGTAAACCGACTCATTTTGTAAACCAAAGCTTAAAATATAATCAAAATGATGGATTTTATGTTACAATATTGTTTTACACTTGTTGGGTCTTGAAAACATTCTTTTTGGTCCTTAAATCTCCTTAAAATGACTTAAACCAAACTTTGGGGACTATTATTGCCATTTACCAAAAACTTGTTTGACCATTTCAACAATCACATGCATCTTTACCCTATTTGTATGAACCATGTTCTTACCATTATAAAAGCAAGGCTCCATACACCATTTTGGTTGTTCATATTCTCCAAAATCTCTCTCAAATCCAAGTATTCATCTTCAACATTTTGTTACTTTGATTTCTTAAGGTCAACTAACTATAGTCTTTCATTTTAACTTGTTCATCTAATATTACTAACACTTGAATATGGTGGTACAACATATATATAATACACACCCCTTGTTTCCTTTATTTGTTACTTCACCGACTCCGGTTGGTTAAGTTTCGAATGTCATAAGGCAAGGCTTCATGGAGGACTTCGTGTTCTTGATATATATTTACACACACATAACTTATTATACATATCACTTATGACTAACTTCTAACCCTTTTTAGTTTGTTCATCTTATTTACAAGTTCTTTGATATTAAGCATATGGAATCCATCTATGAACTCGTTGGGAGATGGAAACCGAACTAAACCGAAACTTTTGCTTAAAAGACTTGTAGTTAACTTTTTAGTTGTAAAATTTAAGTTTTCTTCATTAATAAACCAATATACAAGTTCTATGATATTTGGGCATGTAGAAACCATCTATGAACTATTTGTGAGATGGAGACCGAACCAAACCGAACTATACCGACTTTTACTCGCTTAAGACACACAAGTGTGTTTTTAGCTATCAAGACTTGTATATTTCTTTAAAAATAGTTTACAAACTGATTTTAATTATTTTCTTAAGTACTTGGAATTGTTGGATCCAACTTGATCTCATCACATAGTTTGGACCGACAAAACCGAACACTCGCTTAACGTGCGTCGTTAGTTCTAAACAATAGATCTACATACTTGGTTAAGTGTTAGTATATTTTAATGAGTTATCTCATAACAATTAATATGTTGGAAAGTTGACTTTGGGTTTGACCATTTGTCAAGACCCGAATCGACAACCCGAACACTTGTTAAAAACCCGTTTTAGTATCTTTGTCCCAAAGGAACTTGCATTTTTGCATTTTCTCACCTTATTACTTAACATTGGTTAAGTAAATATTAAGGTTAGATACTTTAACCCGGTTTCGAGCAAACTTACATTTTTAAAGGATTGTTATTATAAATTCTTAAATAGTTACATTTTAAACCTTGAACTCTAATTGTTTACTTTTTGCAACAATTATTTTATTTAAAGATCTTCAAGACAACCATTCTAAATCCAAGATTTTGTTGTCATTTAGGCCTTTCTCGTTAAACTTCATCCATCCGGTTATTCATCTTTTACCGATCAAGTTTTATACTTGAACGTGAGTAACTTCATACCCCATTTTCTATCTTTTGCTTTGGGGTGACATTTCATACTTATTCAAATCAAATGCTTTATACTTGAGTCTTAAACCACAAACATTGTTGTATACTTTACTTGAATAATTGCTCGATTTGGTGTTCTATGCTTATATGCCTATGTGTTTATCGCTTTCGGTTGGTGGAATCTATAAATCCTAGACTACTTGGCATCCCCTTGTAGCAAGGTGTCGTTAACGTAATGCAATTAACGATATTTTATTAAATCCTAGACTACTTGGCAATCCCTTGTAGCTAGGTGGCGCTAACGTAATTCTATTAGCGATTGTCAATTTATCCAAGTTTATAGCTATTATTTATGGTTTTGTATACTAGTTTTGTGGGTTTTCATACTATATATCTATTGTTCAAACTTATGAATTGCTCACCAACCTTTGTGTTGACAACTTTATTTTATGAAATGTTACAGGTTTGCATCTAGGTTGATTATGGAGTTCGGTGAAGAAAATGACACAAATACCGTTAGGATATTAGCAAAAATGAACAATATTTTATTTGCTATATTTTGCTATATTTTGTTGTATTTGACTTATGAATATTTGGTTATGTGACATTTTCGATGTTGTGAAATAAAACGAGTTTGTTAAATATTGTCGCTTTAAATAGTGTCATGAGCTTATGGGCAATCGTTACACCTCGGCATGTTCCGCCACCTTTGGTCGGGGTGTGACATTACGTGCTGAAACGAACTGAAAAATCGCTTAAAAGAGCTGTTACGTGCTGAAACGAACTGAAAAATCGCTTAAACGAGCTGTTACGTGCTGAAACGAAATGAAAAATCGCTTAAACGAGCTGTTACGTGCTGAAACGAACTGAAAAATCGCTTAAACGAGCTGTTACGTGCTGAAACGAACTGAAAAATCGCTTAAACGAGCTATTACGCGATGAAACGAACTGAAAAATCGCTTAAACGAGCTATTAGATGCTAAAACGAACTGAAAAATCGCTTAAACGAGTTGTTACGTGCTGAAAAGAACTGAAAAATCGCTTAAACGAGATGTTACGTGCTGAAACGAACTGAAAAATCGCTTAAATGAGCTGTTACGTGCTGAAACGAACTGAAAATCGCTTAAACGAGCTGTTACGTGCTGAAACGAACTGAAAATCGCTTAAACGAGCTGTTACGTGCTGAAACGAACTGAAAATCGCTTAAACGAGCTGTTACGTGCTGAAACGGATTAAAAAATCGCTTAAACGAGCTGTTACGTGCTGAAACAAACTAAAAAATCGCTTAAGCGAGCTGTTACGCGATGAAACGAACTGAAAAATCGCTTAAACGAGCTGTTACGCGATGAAACGAGCTGTTACGCGATGAAACGAACTGAAAAATCGCTTAAACGAGCTGTTACGCGCTGAAACAAACTGAAAAATCGCTTAAACGAGCTGTTACGTGCTGAAACGAACTGAAAAGTCGCTTAAACGAGGTGTTACGCGCTGAAACGAACTGAAAAATCGCTTAAACGAGCTGTTACGTGCTAACGAAATGAAAAATCACTTAAACGAGTTTTGACCCAAACCCGTTTTGACCCGTTCCAACATTGACCCGTTCTAACCCGAACCTATTGACCCTAACCCATTTTGACCCGAACCAAAACAAACCTTTTTTAAGTGACCCGTTTCGACCCAACCCAACCCAACCCAACCCAACCCAACCCAACCCATTTGCCACCTCTATATAGCATGTATGAGTTAGGGAAAAAATAGTCCCCCACATAACGAAGTTGTAGAACGAAATGGATGAAAAAACACACCTCGAGAGACCAAAAACAAGTTCTAGCAGTCAGAAATGTGTAGCAAATTTGTAGCAACTTGCTACACATTTGCTACGCATTTGGCAACTTGCTACACATTTGCTACGCATTTGCCACCAAATAAACGTTGCGTCATAAATGCGTCGGAACTTACATTATCGTTTTTAATTAATGTATCAATAAAATTTACAAAATTAAATGTTTTGTCGGAATTGCATGGGAAATTCAAACACATTTCCGACACAATTTGTATTTTCTACTTAATGACCATATTAACAATAAAAATATACGAATTTGAAATATTGCGCCGGACATGCGTAAAAAATTCTGACACTTTTCCGACGCAATTTGTATTAATATTTCGATTAACATATAAAAAAATTAAAATTGCAAAATTAAATATTTGTGTCGGAATTGCGTCGGAAATTCCGACTCGTTTCCGACACATTTTAGTTGTTGTCAGAAATGTGTCGGAAAGTACGCCAAAAAATTATGGTTTCACTTTCCATAGGAAATGCGTTAGAAACGCGTCGCAAATTCCGACGCAAAAATTTGCGTCACAAATTTTCGTTGCAATGGCACCCATTTTCTAGTAGTGTATCCAACGACACATTATACAGAATCCTTGTCGGTGCCAAGTATCGCATGTTTACTAGACATGACATCTCATATGTAGTACAACAAATTTGTTTATTCATGCATGTTCCATGTGAATCCCCCTTTGCTTTCGTGAAACGAGTGTTGCGTAACTTGCGTTACATCTATGGTACCATGGATTTTGGCTTCGGATGCTCGGTCTCTTGTAACCTACTCTAATGCCGATTGGAGTGGCTACCCCGACACCCGCTTGTACACATCAGGGTATTGTATTTTTCTTAGGGATAATTTGATCTCCTAGTCGTCAAAACGACAACCTACAATTTCACAGTTTAGTGTGAAAGCACTTACTGAAGCTACACTGTCTACTTTCTAGGATAAAATTTGTCTATGCATTGTGGAAATCTCGGGTAACATCTTAATTTGAGTGGGCTTTGATCAAACTCATTGACATGAAACAAATACTAGACTTTATCAAGTGTTTCTAAAGATAAAAACAGTAAGTTGAACAATGAAACATTAGTTTTTATTTAGAACAACTCTAACTAGTTTTTATTTAGAACAACTCTAACGCTCTCTAACTTTACTCTTAAATTACACACTTTCTTTTGACAACCACATGACTTGAACCTAATAAAGCCATATAACCGTAATTAGTACATTGATCTTAGCAACGTTAACGCCTCTTGCCAGGCCCGGCCCAAGGGGAGGGTGACGAACCAAGACCCACTCTCCCAAAAAGTCCATAATTGTTAAAAAAATAAATTTTATATTTATATATAATTTTGTTTTAACAAAAAAGTATACAAAATGACTATTTGGTTGAATGGAAACAAAGGCCATACGCTCAATTCTCACAATTAACGTTTTTTTTTATATAAAAAAACTTTCATTTGTGTTTATATATGAGTCATTTTAGTAACATATTTATTATTATTTGTTTGTGTTGGGCCTTTGAAAGGTAACATTATGATAAATCGTCAAATTATCTATTACATAATTGAGAACACGATTTAGGGGCCCGTTTTTTTACTCGTCCCAAGCCTCAAAATTTTAAGATGTTCTCATAAAGTTGTTCAAAAACTGGCTAATTGGTTTCAAGATATAGATCGATCTATGCCAAATCATCATTTAACGGGGTTACTGTGACAACTGCCCAATCCGACCCGACCCAGGTACCCGTTTTTGAATCCGATTCTTTTTATGATTTAAAATTTGATTATTAATCTTTGTAAATTTAACATTAATAAATTATATTTTTATATTACTTACTAATAATAATAATTCCTTTCCGCCGTCTCGCCCTTTCTCTCTTGTCGCCGTTCCGCCTCCCTTTTCTTTCTTGTCGCCGTCCCGCCCCTTTGCTTAACCCTTAAGCCTTGAAACCCTTTTTTCTCTTAACTCCTTGCTTGTCCTTTGGTTCTTCCCGCCTAAGGATGTCTGCGCAGCTCCACGCGCCAGACTCCTTACAAGGAAGCCTGCGCGAAGACCAGCTGTTCCAGCAATGCGCGAGGCGAACTATTCCCGCAGCGCGCTAAGAATGGTAGTTCTTCCCGCGGCGCGCTAAGAATGGTAGTTCTTCCCGCGGCGCGCTAAGGATTATAGTTCTTCCCGCGGCGCTCTAAGAATTATAATTCTTCCCGCGACGCGCTAAGGATTTGTAGTTTTTCTCGCGACGCGCTAAGGATTGTTCTCTGTCTGCCTTCGCCCTCGCGCTCGAGTCTTCTCGCGCTAGACCTAAAGTCTTTTCTTCTGTTTAGGTCAGCCTGTATACTTTTGAAATATCTTATCTTTGGTTTGAGCACTGTAGGTCAGTTCCGACATCTGTCCGAAAAGCCACTTTCGGCGCAGCATGCGCACCAATCCTATTGGTTGACAGAAAAAGTGACTGACATAATCTTTTGAAATCTTCTTTTGCATGCCTTGACCAGTACCTTTATCTGACTCCTCCCATGCTTTATTCTGTAACCTGTCAGCCCTTTTTTTTCCTGTTCCCCTGCTGCCATATCTTTTGGTATCTTTTGCTTTTGAAATCTTTTGCCTTTTGATATCTTTTGCTTGATTTGATGAGATCTTTTCCTCTTTTTAAGGGATTGTGTTCCCTAGGGTTTCCCTATATATAATACTATTTTCTTGTTATTTAACACTACACACACAAACACTTAAACTCTCCTCTGCTCTCTTCTCCCTGCCTTCTGCCGTTGTTCCTCAGCCGCCACTCTCTCTGCCTTCGTCTTTTCCCTTGTCCTGCCCAGATTTCCGGTAATATATAATATATAATAATTTGTTAAAGATACATATTACTATGCTAACATATATTCAAGGCATAAAACCAATCGTTAAACCAATAAACTCTTATTTATAGGTTAACTTGTGCTTGTTTGAAAGTTTGGTTCTTGCGTTACCTTTCAACGCACCGTTTACATGTGAGTAATCTCGTACCTAATCCCTTTTTATTTTTAATGTTTTGGGATGTTCATGTGTTCGTACAAACTTGAGTCTTAAGCTTGTTTATAAACTTTTGTCGCGCAAAACCCCATGTGTTATGGGCGTAGACTTGGCTGTTTATTTGTATGTGTGGATCATTAACCGTCTTGTCGGCCTATTCCGCAGTTTTCATGGATCCATTAGATGAACACGGGAGAACTATCGTTTATGATTTCTCTTTTGTTTACACTTGCACAGTTTTCTTGTTTTTGTGCTCAATTGGGAGCACGGGTTGAACTATGAGCTATGATCTATTAGGCTTGATCACAATCTGATTACACCCTTGTTGAACACCAGTTATACACATGATGCGCGCAGATATTGTTATCTATTTATATATATTAAACTTGATTTCTCACCGACACGCAAGTGTTGACGTTTTATTTTAACACATGTTCAGGTTTGCTGTAGCTGCTTTTGGGAATCTCAATGACACGTAGGATGTTTTCCTTTTCTTTGGACCTAGATTAAAATGTAACAAGACAAATTATGTTATTTGAATATTTTAAGTTATGATATGATTTATGTTACTTTACGATTTGTGTTCTGCGCGTGCGCAATGAAAATGTATTTATTAAATATTGACACCCAAATAGTGTCACGAGTAATGAAACAATACGTGGCGCCCCGATGTATAATCCGCCATCGGTCGGGGTGTTACAGATTGGTATCAGAGCTCCGTGACTTTAGGATAGGTGGTTAGACGTAACGACCTAGAATACCTAAGAGTCCCTTCTCGCGCATGAGAAATATCTCATGTTTGCGCGCTAATTGTTATTTACTCGATATTTATAAAATATGCTGGCGCATACGCAGCACTTGATTTCATATTTCGCGATCTTTCGATTTTTATTAAATTTCAATTTATCTCTTTACTTATTCGTTTGTTGTGGGGATTGAAAATCCGAGAAGTCATGGTGGTACATGAATAGTTGATTTACAATTACCATTAACTTTATGTTTTAAATTGAAGATTTGAAAAGTCATTGTGATACATGAATTGTCAATCTCCAATATTCGTTTACTCGATAATTTAAATTGAAGATTTGAAAAGTCATGGTGATACATGAATTGTCAAATCTCCAACATTCATTTACTCGATATTTTAAATTGGGAATTCGGAAAGTCATGGTGATACATGAATTGTCGATTTTCAATTCGAATTCATTACCTGTATTAAGTTTGCATTTTACTTCAAAATTTGATAGCGTTTAACTTCGCGAAACAAGCTTTACGACGATATATTTTGCGCTAAAATGATTTCCCATACCAAGGTATTAACAAAAACTAAAACTTTTATAGAATGCCTCCGCTATCAGCTCGTTATCAGAGGAGAGAGACCGCGCGCAGACGTAGGCAGCAACGTTCCCAGGAAATGGCCGCCGCAATAGCCCAAGCCTTAAACCAAACTAATACCAACCCCTCCGGATACAATATTAAATCCTTCAATGCGGGTAACCCTCCGAAATTCACAGGACTTGAAGGTGCCACCGTAATGCTCCAATGGCTCGAGAAAATTGAGAACACCTTCCTCCATACCCAATGCCCTCCAGACCGACGAACCTTATACGCCTCAAGTGTCCTAGAATCAAGGGCGCTTACTTGGTGGAACGGAGTAGCTCATGCGCGTGGCGCAGAGGCTGCTTCTAGCATGCTCTGGGGGGAATTCAAGGAAATCTTGACGCGAGAATTCTGCCCTCCCAACGAAGTAAAGCGCCTGGAGGAAGAGTTTTGGAACCTGAAACAGTACAGTGGCGAAGCGCGCGAGTACGCGACGCGCTTCCATGAATTAAGCTTGCTTGTCCCGCACCTAGTTACCCCTTCCCGCCAAGCCATCGAGAAGTTTCTTGGGGGTCTTCCCCTGGAAATTCAAGACTCTGTATGGGCCAGGAACCCAGCAACCCTTTCTGACGCCATCGAGTTGGCCGCTGTGCTCAGCGACAACCATGTCAGGGCAGGAACCCTGTTCCTGCGGGGAGCCGAGAAGACCAAGCTCACCAAGACTGTCCCAGAACCAACAGAAACCAAGCCAGAACCCTCAAACCGTAACAACCTCAAGCGTAAGCGCAAACCCAATCATCAAGCATACGCGCTTACCAACCCGCTCGTTGCCCAGCAACCCGCCTACCAACCTCAAGTTTACGCTCTTAACCCACTGTCAACCTACCCAACACCCCCTGTAGTCCATAACTATGCCTTAACCAATCCCGCACTCCCTGCCCCGTCAACTAAGAAACCTTACACAGGAAACCAACCCTTTTGCCCAACCTGTAGACTTCACCATCCAACTCAAGTCCCGTGTCGACTTTGTCACCGATGTGGCCGCGCTGGTCACAATGCGGAAAACTGTAGAGTCCTTCCCTCCAACCCAATTGCGCAAACACCACCAACCTACCTGCAGAACCCACAACCAACATACCCTAATCCACGACCCAGGTCGTGCTATAACTGCGGTGATCCCAGTCATTTCCGGAACGCGTGCCCGAGACTGCAAGTTCAGATTACGCAAGCTAATCCGGTTAACCAAATTTCAAACCAAGTGACGCGCGGACGAGCTTTTAATGTAACCGCGCACCAAGCGCAAGCGAATAATGACGTGGTTAATGGTACATTTTTACTTAATGGACAATATGCATCCATACTTTTTGATACTGGCGCCGATAGAAGCTTTATTTCTTGCGCATTTGAGCAGAAACTTGCGCGACCGCGAGTAAACTTAAACGAAAACTTTTCAGTTGAATTGGCTAATGGTGAAACTATTTTAATAAACTCCGTGATCAAAGATTGCACGCTTAACCTTAATGAACATGATTTTCTAATCGACCTCATTCCCATGCCTCTTGGAAGTTTTGATGTGATTATTGGAATGGACTGGCTCTCGGAAAATCGCGCCGAAGTAATCTGCGCCAAGAAGTTGATTCGCATTCCTCGGGAAAATGGTCAAGATCTTCATATCTACGGCGAGAAACCATCTAACGGTCTTAAACTTATGTCATGCTCTGAAGCCCGAAGACTTTTGCGGAAGAAATGTGTCGCGTTCTTAGCTCATGTGGTCAAACCCGATGAAGGAAAGAAGAAACTTTCTGAAATTCCCATCGTGCGTGACTTCCCTGAAGTCTTTCCCGAAGATCTTTCTGGTTTACCTCCTGCTCGGGAAGTCGAGTTTCGTATCGATCTTGTCCCTGGTGCATCCCCCGTAGCCAAATCTCCTTATCGTCTTGCGCCCGCTGAAATGCAAGAATTAGCAAGTCAACTCCAAGAGTTGACCGCTAAAGGATTCATTCGCCCTAGCTCTTCGCCCTGGGGTGCTCCGGTGTTGTTCGTTAAAAAGAAAGATGGTACGTTTCGCATGTGTATCGATTACCGCGAGCTGAACAAGCTCACCATTAAGAACCGGTATCCCTTACCACGTATTGACGACCTCTTTGATCAACTCCAAGGTGCCTCTTGTTTCTCCAAAATCGATCTCCGTTCTGGCTATCACCAGTTGCGTATCCGCGAAGAGGATATTCCCAAGACTGCTTTTCGAACCCGCTACGGTCATTTTGAATTCTTGGTCATGCCCTTCGGTTTAACCAACGCACCCGCTGTCTTCATGGATCTAATGAACCGGGTGTGTAGACCATTCTTGGACCGATTCGTGATCGTGTTTATCGATGACGTTCTGGTGTATTCCAAAACCAAGGCCGAGCATGAGCAACATCTTCGGTTGGTGTTGCAAAAGCTTCGAACCGAGCAACTCTTTGCCAAACTCTCCAAGTGTGAATTTTGGTCGGATGAAGTACAGTTTCTTGGTCATGTTGTAAACAAGATGGGTATTCATGTCGACTCATCCAAGATTGAAGCAATCAAGAACTGGATTACGCCATCCACTCCTACCGAAATCCGTTCCTTTTTGGGCTTAGCTGGTTACTACCGGCGATTCATTGCGAACTTCTCAAAAATCGCCTTGCCTTTAACAGCATTAACGCACAAAGGCAAACCGTATCTTTGGGGCTCTAAGCAAGAAGAAGCTTTTCAAACGCTCAAGCAATTGTTGTGTGAAGCTCCTGTTCTAGCGTTACCTGAGGGTACTGACGACTTTGTCGTTTATTGTGATGCCTCCAACCAAGGTCTCGGTTGTGTACTTATGCAACGAGGCAAGGTTATCGCTTACGCGTCAAGGCAACTTAAAATTCATGAAAAGAATTATACGACTCACGACCTCGAACTTGGTGCAGTTGTATTTGCCTTAAAATCTGGAGACACTACCTCTATGGGACTAAGTGCATCATCTACACCGACCATAAAAGCCTTCAGCACATTTTTGATCAAAAGGAACTTAACATGAGACAACGCCGATGGAACGAACTCATCAGCGATTACGATTGTGAGATCCGATATCACCCTGGAAAGGCTAATGTGGTAGCCGATGCGCTCAGCCGTAAACCTAGCCAACTTAACTGTATCTTGCCGCGCACGCAGCTTCACTTCGCGCCGATTCAAAGCAATCTTGAATCATGCATTCATGACGCGCAGCGCGCATCCATCAGCAATGGCAACCTTCGCGCCGAGTTAGCGTGTGGCGCGGAAGCGCATTTTGTCCCTAATCTGAGTGGAATTCTCTGCTATCTCAATCGCATCTGGATCCCCAATGATGAGAATCTTCGCTCTGTCATACTGAGTGAAGCGCACAAAACTCGTTATTCCGTTCATCCTGGTGCTGACAAAATGTACAAAGATTTGCGCCTTTCTTATTGGTGGCCTGGTATGAAAAAGGATATTGCTGTGTTCGTAGCTAAATGCCTAACTTGTTCTAAGGTAAAAGCTGAACATCAACGCCCATCTGGTTTGCTCGAACAACCTGAAATTCCTACGTGGAAATGGGAAAGTATAGCAATGGACTTTATCACCAAGTTACCCTTGACCGCAAGCAAACATGATAGCATTTGGGTAATAGTGGATCGATTGACCAAGTCTGCCCACTTTCTGCCCATTCGTGAAACCTACCGTGTTGAACAACTTGCGCATCTTTATGTCAAAGAAATTGTCTGCCATCATGGTACTCCCTTGAGCATCATATCCGATCGCGATGGCTGTTTTATATCTCGCTTTTGGAAATCTCTCCAATCTGCGTTAGGAACTCATTTGGACATGAGTACTGCATATCATCCTCAGACTGACGGACAGTCTGAGCGAACCATCCAAACCCTTGAGGATATGCTTCGATCTTGTGTTCATGATTTTGGAGGTAATTGGGATTCGCACCTACCTCTGATCGAGTTCTCTTATAATAACAGCTATCATTCCAGCATCGGTATGGCCCCATTTGAAGCACTTTACGGTCGAAAGTGCCGCTCGTCGATTTGTTGGAGCGAAGTGGGTGAAGTTCAAATCACAGGACCCGAACTAGTTCAAGAGACAACCGATAAAATCGCCAAGATCCGTGATCATCTGCTGACTGCCAGAAGCCGACAGAAGAGTTACGCAGATCGCAGGCGGAAGCCTCTCGAATTTCTAGTTGGTGATCTTGTTCTCCTCAAAGTATCGCCCTGGAAGGGTGTTGTCCGCTTTGGGAAGAAAGGTAAGCTTGCACCTCGTTATGTTGGTCCGTTCAAGATTCTTGCGAGGGTGGGAAAAGTTGCCTACAAACTGGACCCGCCGCCCGCGCTCAGCAATGTGCATCCAACGTTCCATGTATCCAATCTCAAGAAATGTTTAGCTGACGAGAACCTTCACATACCACTTGATGAAGCTCAAGTTGATGAATCCATGCATTTCGTTGAGAAGCCTGTTGAGATTATGGATCGCGAGGTAAAGCAAACCAAGCGCAGTCGCATCCCTATTGTCAAAGTTCGTTGGCAGTCCAAGCGCGGAGCCGAGTTCACTTGGGAAAGGGAAGATCAAATGAAGATCAAGTACCCGCACCTTTTCTCTGCGCATCCTACTTCGAGATAAATTTCGGGACGAAATTTCTTAAAGTAGGGGAGACTGTGACAACTGCCCAATCCAACCCGACCCAGGTACCCGTTTTCGAATCCGATTCTTTTTATGATTTAAAATTTGATTATTAATCTTTGTAAATTTAACATTAATAAATTATATTTTTATATTACTTACTAATAATAATAATTCCTTTCCGCCGTCTCGCCCTTTCTCTCTTGTCGCCGTTCCGCCTCCCTTTTCTCTCTTGTCGCCGTCCCGCCCCTTTGCTTAACCCTTAAGCCTTGAAACCTCTTTTTCTCTTAACTCCTTGCTTGTCCTTTGGTTCTTCCCGCCTAAGGATGTCTGCGCAGCTCCACGCGCCAGACTCCTTACAAGGAAGCCTGCGCGAAGACCAGCTGTTCCAGCAATGCGCGAGGCGAACTGTTCCCGCAGCGCGCTAAGAATGGTAGTTCTTCCCGCGGCGCGCTAAGAATGGTAGTTCTTCCCGCGGCGCGCTAAGGATTATAGTTCTTCCCGCGGCGCTCTAAGGATTATAATTCTTCCCGCGACGCGCTAAGAATTTGTAGTTCTTCCCGCGACGAGCTAAGGATTGTTCTCTGTCTGCCTTCGCCCTCGCGCTAGTCCTAAAGTCTTTTCTTCTGTTTAGGTCAGCCTGTATACTTTTGAAATATCTTATCTTTGGTTTGAGCACTGTAGGTCAGTTCCGACATCTGTCCGAAAAGCCACTTTCGGCGCAGCATGCGCACCAATCCTATTGGTTGACAGAAAAAGTGACTGACATAAACTTTTGAAATCTTCTTTTGCATGCCTTGACCAGTACCTTTATCTGACTCCTCCCATGCTTTATTCTGTAACCTGTCAGCCCTTTTTTTTCCTGTTCCCCTGCTGCCATATCTTTTGGTATCTTTTGCTTTTGAAATCTTTTGCCTTTTGATATCTTTTGCTTGATTTGATGAGATCTTTTCCTCTTTTTAAGGGATTGTGTTCCCTAGGGTTTCCCTATATATAATACTATTTTCTTGTTATTTAACACTACACACACAAACACTTAAACTCTCCTCTGCTCTCTTCTCCCTGCCCTCTGCCGTTGTTCCTCAGCCGCCACTCTCTCTGCCTTCGTCTTTTCCCTTGTCCTGCCCAGATTTCCGGTAATATATAATATATAATAATTTGTTAAAGATACATATTACTATGCTAACATATATTCAAGGCATAAAACCAATCGTTAAACCAATAAACTCTTATTTATAGGTTAACTTGTGCTTGTTTGAAAGTTTGGCTCTTGCGTTACCTTTCAACGCACCGTTTACATGTGAGTAATCTCGTACCTAATCCCTTTTTATTTTTAATGTTTTGGGATGTTCATGTGTTCGTACAAACTTGAGTCTTAAGCTTGTTTATAAACTTTTGTCGCGCAAAACCCCATGTGTTATGGACGTAGACTTGGCTGTTTATTTGTATGTGTGGATCATTAACCGTCTTGTCGGCCTATTCCGCAGTTTTCATGGATCCATTAGATGAATACGGGAGAACTATCGTTTATGATTTCTCTTTTGTTTACACTTGCACAATTTTCTTGTTTTTGTGCTCAATTGGGAGCACGGGTTGAACTATGAGCTATGATCTATTAGGCTTGATCACAATCTGATTACACCCTTGTTGAACACCAGTTATACACATGATACGCGCAGATATTGTTATCTATTTATATCTATTAAACTTGATTTCTCACCGACACGCAAGTGTTGACGTTTTATTTTAACACATGTTCAGGTTTGCTGTAGCTGCTTTTGGGAATCTCAATGACACGTAGGATGTTTTCCTTTTCTTTTGACCTAGATTAAAATGTAACAAGACAAATTATGGTATTTGAATATTTTAAGTTATGATATGATTTATGTTACTTTACGATTTGTGTTCTGCGCATGCGCAATGAAAATGTATTTATTAAATATTGACACCCAAATAGTGTCACGAGTAATGAAACAATACGTGGCGCCCCGATGTATAATCCGCCATCGGTCGGGGTGTTACAGTTACTAGGACTTAGGTCTCTCTTATAAACAAGACATAAAGTACATGTTATGTTTTTCTAAATCAATTCCATTATAATTTACTATAAATCAATATGTATGCAAAAGACCTATTAATCTCCCTACGTGTATATACTAAACTTACAAATAAATATTGTTCCTAAAACTATACTAATTTTGTTCAAAAAGATCTTTTTAAGTTCTTGAAATCCATAGATTCAATACACTCATCTCTCCCTCTAAGCAAATTCCACCCTTTCAACAATTCACCAGCCTTCTCTTTAGTTTTCAAAGAAGAACCAACTTGCAACAACAACACAAGCTTTTGAAAAGCACCTACTTGAAGTGCTTCCATTGCTACAACCTCCTCAACTCCAACACTCTTCTCATATCTACTCAGTTTCCAAAGAATCGAAACCGAAAACTCAGTCGCAGTATCCGAAACACGCAACAATTTCTTCACAAGCACCGGGACAGTTAATGCGTTCGTATAAGCTTTTTCAAGCCCTTTATCTATGCTACAAAGACCGTCAAGTACGCCTAATGACGTTTCGCATACACCTCTTGTGCAATCGACGAGCATGTCTATTAACTTTTCGGTCAACCCCATTGCAAGGAAACTTGATATTAGGGTTTCCTTTTGGTTGAAAGAAGTTGATGGGGTGACAAGATGATAAATGGAATGATGCATTAGTTGTAGTATGGTCAATTGGCTCATTGATGAGCTTTGCTAATGCTTCTATACTTCCTTCAACCGTCGCGAATTCTTGTAGCTTCATTTCGTCGGATGAGAGGAGTTCTTTAAGTACCAAGACCGCATTTCTTCGACCAGATAAAGTTCCAACCTTTAAAGTCTTTACTATGGTACGTAAAGATTGGTTTGACCCGAGACCAGACTTGGTCTCCTGGTCAAACGGAAGAATCAGGGTTAACCCTGAGAGAATTTCTTCCAAAACCGAGGTGTTCTCTTGATTCTTGTTACAAGAAAACACCTCAAACGTCTGGGACAGCACCCGAGCTGTCCCGTTAGATACAATGTACTTCTTTTCCCTCTCACTTTCTTTAACCAAATCTTTAATCTTTCCCACTAACTCCATAACACCTTCCGCATTTCGCTTATCCCTCATCGACACGATCCTTGATAAAATCGCGCTCACTTGAGCCGAGCTAGTGGGGATTCTAGGAGTCGGTATGCGGTCGAACCCATACGACTTATTCTCAACACACCAATCTTGAATCATCCTTCTAATCGTGTGGTTCGGCACCGGGTCAAGGCTGGTCAACGCCACACCCGTCACCGACATGTGTGCTTCCCGTCTTCAAATATCCATTTCTCTACACTCTCCCTGTCGTAGGTTACCCCAGTCGATAATATCACCGGATCCTTCATTAATTCAAGTGATATCGGACACCGAAAATGCTCGGGTATAATCACTTGATCAACCTCCACGTGATCCATAACTTTGTTGATCTTTTTAGCATTAGTTCTTGCTTGTCTTCGGTTTCTATAAGCAGAAAGCATTGTAACGTGTAACGTGTTATTAATAATCTACAAAGAATCAAAGAAATATTAATATCTATAGCTTGTTTCTATTTCTAGCTCTTGAGAATGTTTTTGTGAATATGTTGAATAATATGAAGACATGTTAGTTTGGTCTTTATTTATACAAGCGGACATGCAACCGCGTGTTTTAAGGTTTGAAAAGTTGGTTTTTCAATTATAGAATTTGGTTTCAAAGTATAATAATAATGATAAGATATTATTATTATTATTATTATTATTATTATTATTATTAAATAATGTTGGAAAAAAGCGGAAAATTGAATGTTGACCATTTGGAATGCTTCAAATGATAGGTTTGAAGTTTGAACTGGTAAATTAGAAATAATAATAATAATAATAGGCTAGGGGTCAGTTAGTCAATGGAGAAGGGTCTTTGAAGTGGTCGGTACGTGTGACATTACACGTTATATTTTTCTCTCATATAATTCATTACATTGTTTAGCTGAACTCAAGCTCAAAGTTTTAACTCGTTAGTATAAACGAGCCTCACCAAGCTCGTTCGTATAACTTCGTGCTAGAGCTGGTACTGAATCGGCTCGTTAACCTGTGCTATATTTCCTAAGCATGTTATTCTATAAAGTTTGTACAATTCATTTTTAAATTTTGCATACAAGTCGGAAAAATAATTGATGCACAAAGATTATGTTATATTAGACAATTGACAAATTGGATTTTAATAATTAAGATTATAATATACTCTTTTGTTGTTTTTATTAAAAGAGTTTTATTTAATCCATGCTTTGATCTCGGGTATGGCTGTAAGCGAACCGGACGTCCGGGCGTCCGTTCGGTAAGAAGTTCGTTTATGTTCGCCCGTTTAATAAACGAACCGGACATGGACACAAAAATTTCGTTCGGTAAGCTTAACGGACGAACACGGACAAGAGCCAAGTCCGTTCGATAGTGTTCGTGAACGTCCGGTAACGTTCGTCCGATTACGTCCGGTAATGTCTGTCCGGTATCGTTAGTGTTTATATCTATCCAGTATTGTAATTTAACTGTGGATTTTCTAGTGTTATTAATAACACTTTTATATTATTACACATGTTTGATGTCACTTATATTATAGTGATCCACTTTATGTTAATATATTAAGTGTTAAGTATATTTGAATGTTATATGGTGTAATTCCTAATTTGTATGTGAAGTTGTTTAGATTTATGCTTGGTGTTAATATGTAACCGTTTATATTTGTCCATTAGTGTTCGTTGTCCATTAATGTTCACATGTTTGTTTGTCCATTAGTGTCCGTTTGTACATTATTGTCCGTTAACGTCCATTAAAAATATTAATGGACGGACATGGACGGAGACAGAGAAACTCAATTTCTTAATGGACAGACACAGACATGAATTTTTGTTCGGTAGAGTTTTCGTGAACATTCCGTTTGTCCGTTAAAAGCTTAACAGACGGACACGGACATGCTCTCGTCCGGTCCGGTCCGTGTACACCCCTAATCTCGGGTCGGTTCTCAGTCTTTACATGAGTAAACTTGACTTTCTAGAAACAACACGAGTAGCTTCTTAAGATTCCGAGTATTGATCATATAAAACATCTTTAATATGTTTAGTTACTAATAATTGATTTTATGCCATCTTAAAACATTATTTTAATTTTAAGAAAATATAAAATTTAAATATGTAACATTTGAAGTGTGTGTGATTATATTAAAATTAATCTATAAATTCAAAAGAGAATCCCTAAATTACATATGATTAAATATCTAAATTTTAGTTGTTTGAAAATTTTCATGTAATTCACGGGTTTAAAAGCTAGCAGATTATAATATGCGACCATGTAGTGTGAATATTTATATTTTTAGTTCATATTCAAATAGTTTAACTTTAAAACCAGACTAAAAGCTAGTTTCCTACTTTCCTTTAGTTGTACATAAAATATTTACAATTGTACTTTTTTTATGTTCAATAATATAACCTTCCTCTTTTAAATTTTATTTTTATTTTTATCTTGCCACTACACAACGTTTGTCAGTGAAGAAAGACATGCGTTTCAGACTTTCAGTTGTCCGCATTTTTCGCGTGCATTTAATTTTCCTTAATTGCCAACCTACGCGCATGTTACGCGCCTATGTCCAATTCAAGATTGTTTTGTCTCAAAACTCATAACCACATCAAAATGTTTATATATTGTGAGAACCGTTCAAACTACATATAAAACTAAACCATAACAAAAACGCAACGACATAATTCGGTTGGTATCAGTTAAGTTTGTTATGGCACCGGAAATAAATTTGTAAGCTGCCTAAAACAGCATTGGCACGTATAACTTGTGATCAAAGCGACACGAATTCGATAGGCATTGGTAAAATTCATTACAGTACCGGTGCTAAACTTTAAAGGTAATTACTAAACGGTGGGAATAGTGGTGAACGACACTCGTATAGCGGTTGCAATTCTATGCGAACTTGGTCGGTATGCCCAAAAAGAGTTTCGTTAAATTAAGAAATTTAAAACAAAAAGAAAAAAAAAAACATATTTAACATATCAGTTAGGTTCGTAATGGGACCACGATCCCCTTATAATAGTATGTCAATCTAGTTGTAGCGGGATTTTTATTTTATGGCGTAGTTTTTTTTTTTAAATCGACCGTAAATGTTATGTCAAAACCACTTCTTTCAAAAAACTGATCTATTGATCAGTATCTAACTGATCTATTCTTCACAAGGATATATTACTAATTAGTAATTTATATCTATAAATTTATAACATAAGAAAACAATTTTAAATAATAAAATTACAACTACAAGTCAGCAGGTTGATTAAGACCTAAAGCATCACAATTGTAGCCACAAAAATGGGCTATAAACATAATCTGGACCCAAACAGAAATGGTCAAACTAGCCAGTCCAGTAAGCAAACAGACTCTAGCCTCAGTCCAGTATTCAACAGTTTCAAGTACATGTTGCATTGCTTCCATACTTGTTGCCTTTACTGTACATTCAGCATAAACAACTGTATCTTATTTGACAAAAATCCACGTGTTAAATAAAAAATAAAATAAACAAATAATATACATAAAATCATATGTGAAAAAAATGTTATACTTATATGCATACTTATTGTATTTGATTCTAGTTTTATAACATTACCTTTATCATGTCACATGTTATATCTTACTAGACGGGTACCCGCGCGATACGACGAGAAACAAAATTATAGTAATCATGTAACTATTGTGGATGTTCAAGGTTCGTTTGAATCCTTGAAAACGTTTGAACCAATCACCACTTTTGGTCAGTCGGTTTCCGAATGTTCAAACCATAGCAAAGGATTTGGTTTATGGTTTATACAGAAAATTGACCATATAAAACCAGATCAGACGGTAAATTTATTATTGAAGTTCAATAAGTGAAACCAAACCATTAGTAACGATTCAGTTTAAAGTTTCAAGGGTTCAGTTTCGGTTCTTAATAACAAAAAATCAAACCAACGGTTTGGCTCACGGTATAACTTTGAAACCGTTAAAACCAAATTGTGAATACCCATACGTAATATGTTAATTTTTTTTATTTTAAAAATTATAGCAAAACCATACCCAAATTAAAGACAATAAAATGCTCATTTTTATGGTGCATTTTTTTATAAAAAATATTAATGTATGAAAAAGTTATGGTCGTTAGAAAATCTTTGGTGAGAAGTTATTTACAATTATAGTTAAAAGGTATGTATGTGTAAAGATAAAGGTCCAAATAGTAACTATTTCTTAAAATTTACAAAAGTTGAGTAAAGGTGAGGGAACTATATTGTAACTATTTCAAGACATATTTTGTAATGGACAAGTTTGTCCTTAACTTGCATATGTACATTAGCCATTAAAAATTGTAAATACTTAAAAAATGAGTGTTTTAATTTACGTTTGTTTGGTGTATCTATACATACTATTAAAGTATGACATAATTTCCACATGACACCTATCTAGGGTGTCCACATAGGATGCCACCTCACCTCCATGTCATCCATTTCCTTACTTAATCATTCCAACTCAGCAATTAAACCACATTTAACCCATTAACCCATATTAGCTTAATTTCTTGCGGGTCTTTATTATCCATTAACCCATTAACCCGTAAATTCAAATACTGTATTTAAGTCTAAATTCTTCAGCTTACACTTTTCACAAACCCTAATGGCCGCTCTTAGCCTCTTATTTCTGCTTAATATTTTCGATCCAAGGTAAACTACAATAAATTAATTTTCGGCAACATTATTATTTTTTCCGGTTATTCTTTCTTATAAGTTTTATATGTTTATTTTCAGATATAACTGATTTCAAAAAAATCAGTTTAGGTTGGTGACATGATACACGGTCATTAAGGTGATATGTGGACGTTTTAAGTTTTTCCAGTAAGTGTTGCCGGTTTATTTTTTCTATCATGTTTATAACGATTATTTTTTTATATTTGTTTTAATGCTTCATTTAACTTTGTTAATTAATCAAAATATGAACTTTCATGATTATTAGAAGCTTCTTTCTCTTTTCCGGTATACCATGATCATTCTTACAATATCGTTTTTCCGGTAACACCTTTTAAATTTTCCTTCTTTTTAATTATTGTTTAAAACTCCATAATATATATATTAATTGTCTAATTTATTATTTCAGGATATTGTTCGACTCATCTATACTAATATCGCTTTTCCGGTATACAATGGTCATTATGACAATATCGTTTTCCCGGTAACACCTTTTTAATTTTTTTGTTTTTTAATTATTGTTTAAAAGTCCATAATATAATTATTAATTTTCATTTTTATTATTTCAGGTTATTGTTCGACTCATCTATACTATTATCGTTTTTCCGGTATACCATGGCTATTCTGACAATATCGTTTTTCCGGTAACACGTTTTAAATTTTCCGTTTTATAATTATTTTTTAAAAGTCCGCAATATAATGATTACTTCATTTTTATTATTTCAGGTTGTTGTTCGACTCATCTATACTAATATCACTATTGATGAAGACCGAAGTATTTGTATTTTTATTAAACATTCATGTATAGATTTAATTTATTCATGTATTACAATATTTCAATTTCATATATCATAGTTAAAAGTTAATAGTATTTGTTTTCGTTTTTTATAATAAATTACACCATTAATTATTTCATTAATTCTAATTATTTAGTATGACTTTCCTAATTTGTGGACATAACGAATTCGGTTTTATACGTTGACTTTCCTCAATTAATTATTTCCTAATTTTTGTCAATACCATCTATAATAAAATTCTAATTATAGAATTTAAACCCTAATAAAATAATATGATACATTGACTTTCCTCGATTAAGTATTTCCTAATTTGTAATTATAACGAAATAAAAATAAAAATTAAATTAAAATTAAGTTAAAATTATTACTCTTTTTTCAAATTTAATCTATAAATCTATAAATAATAAATTCCATAATTCAAATCATAATAATTTATTTAAAATTAAATGTTCTTAATCTATAAATAATAATACATAATACGGACTAACAACTTTACCAATTATAAATAAGTAAATCAGGTTATAGAATGTATCTATTGTATCTCTATACATGTTTGGTATATGATTTGAATTATAATTTTAATTTATAATAAATATGAATATTAATTGTTTGACTAACAGGTTTCCTCTGTATTCGTTTAATATACCGTCAAAAATGAATTGTTTCCTATTTAACATGTTTCCTTTTTTTTTCTAACTAACAATTCAAGGACATTAATTCTAAAGTTTTCAAGGTCATCATATTCAATTAATGTTAATATCTAATGGTTTAATGTGGTTGAGAAGACAATGAATCGTTTGTTTCTATTATGTGATTATTTAGACAATGGTTTGGTGTACTTCTTTTTGTGGATGTTTATGAATATTTATATAGCATTATATGTTATTATATTTTGAATGTTTATATTTCGTTATATATTATTATATTGTATGTTAGTTTATATACATTGTGTTATATATCTAATATCAAACCGGTTTTAGGTACTGATGATTTTGTTTTAGGTTGCAAATTTTGCCTATCATGTTGGTATAACAACGTTAACATCTAATTAGTTGTAATGACTTTTATTATAAACTTAAGTTTGTGTAATTATTAACAGTTTATGTAGACTATCTTATTAACTATATCTCCAATATAGATAAATATTATATCTTTTTGGGTTATAAATTTAATGATATATTATTTTTGTTTATATATATATATATTATGATATTGTATAGTAGTTTATATACATTTTTTATGTATCTTTTTTATCTTGTATTTTTAGTATGAATTATTAAACATGTATGCTTTTAATTATAATTTATTTGATATATATTGTATATCTTATCTATTTCCCTGATTTAAAAAATAAACAAAATATAGGGATAATGTTTATAAACAGTCTAAAAGTATAGGGTTAATAATTAGTTTTATGGATTCAATAACCGCCATTATTTTTGATTAATTTATACGGTTTTTGAAGATGAACAATCACACCCTAATTTCTTCAATCAGACAATCAAACACAATCAGTTTTTCATTTTCGTCCACAATGTCGACAATTGTTAACTGGAAGTTTTGCTCCGATAACAATATATATGAGTTCATTATCAGTGATCGCTCGGTAATTCACAAGCATAACATCTACTCTGTTTTGTCTTTTGATATTCTCAAGAAGTATCAAATATACGTAGCCGGGAATCGAAAAGTTGTTCTATATGATGAAGAGAACTCACTGATGAATGCTATTCGAGAGGATATTGTACAACATGATCAAGAGGTTCTTCTGGTTGTCAATGTGAGCCAATGGTTTTTTTATCCTTTTCAGAATTTGGTTGTTATAAAGTATGTGAATGGGCAATAGAAGACTGTGAAACCAAGATCAATATTGCAATCAAATGATCTTTATCTTTTAAGATATTTGGATCAGTTGAAGCTTTCGAATTAGAGAAAACATAGAGCACATTTTGATTTGGAAGAGGAGGTCGGTGAGAAGGTTAAATGGCTTTTAGAGTGTCAAAACTACGAATCCGATTTTGATGATCTTCATAGTTCCTTTGAATCTGATGTTGAAGTTTAAGGTGACAGTTATTCAATAATGTGTTTATTTACTTAATTAGTTTAATTCTTTAGTTTATTGATTGCAATGTTTGTTTGTTTATGTTATTACATTAATATATAAAAACATACAATAAACTGTTAAAATCGTTTTTTTGGTGTCGTAGGTTGTGATGGCAGTTTGGTTTTTTGTTGGATTGTTGATGAAGCTGATGGTTGGTAAGTTTACCTCACATGTTTATATCTTCTTTTGTTTTAGAGTTTATGGTTAGTATGATTCTTTCAATAATATGATAGTTTCAAAAGTCTTTAATTTTTTATAACCAGTTTTATTTATTTTGTTATTTATATAAACTTGTGTTACATATAAACATTTTGTGTGTGTTACAACAAAAGTATTTACATATTTATGTTTACATGAAGTCTTTATGTTAGTCACATTTGAGTTAAATAGTTAATTGACTTCCATATTTTCTTTTTCTTTTTCAGGTTTTAGGTACTGATGATTTTGTTTGAAGTTGCAAATTTTGACTATCATGTTTGTGTAGCAACATTAACATCTAATTAGTTGTAATGACTTTTATATATTATAAACTTAAGTTTGTGTAATTATTAACTGTTTATGTAGACTATCTTATTATCTATATCTCCAATATAGAGAAATATTATATCTTTTGGGTTATAAATTTGATGATATATTAAGGTTGTTTATATATATATATATATATATATATATATATATATATATATATATATATATATTATGATATTGTATGGTAGTTTTAGATACATTTTGTTACATATCTAATGTCAACCGTACTATCCTAGTTATATATAGTATAGATAGGCAACAAAACATGTCTTTAAGGACCACAATACAATGAAGCAGCATAGCATAGATTTGTATTACCAAAGACAATTACACAACAAAATGTGTGTTTTTCACGGCTTCTCAATACCTATACCGATAAAATATTAACGATACAATACGGAAAAAAAAACGGTCACAAAATATAAAATTTCCCTTCCCCTAAACCATCTATACATACACGTTCCGAGTCAACCCGTCGAGTTAGATCCAAAGTCGGTTAGGGTTACGACCGGTTATCCAAATTAACTATATCGCCGGTTCACAATACCGATGGTTATACCATTGAATGTACATAACGTTTTCCCGCCAATTTCTCAGTTTTCTAACCCGTGCTGGGTTTCGACTCGAAAAACTTTGCGACCGCTTGATAAAGATTTTCTTCTTGAAACGGTTTTGACACGTAACCATCCATCCCGCTTTTTTGACATTCCTCAAATGTGGCGTGGATCACGTCCGCAGTCATCGCTAGGATCGGTAAGTGCCACTCGGTTGCGGTTTGAGCCTCAGAACACCCGTCTACCGGATCACTCGTTAGCTGCTCGTTTGCCTGCCTTTCCATTAACCGGATACGGCGTGTCGCCTCGAACCTGAAATTTAATAACGCGGTTTTATTATTATTATTATTATTATTATTATTATTATTTTATCAAACTAAATAATGTAAACAATTTTTTTATTAGTATGTACCCGTCCATTTCAGGCATTTGAATATCCATAAAGCAGGCATCGAACGTGTGCGGTATTTGAAGCAAATCGAGAGCCGATTTCCCGCTATCGGCACACTCAACCTCGGCCCCGAATTTTTTAAGCGCACCGGCTGCAACCCTACGGTTCACTCGATTATCATCAACCACTAATATCCTCTTCCCACGAAGCAACCCGCGAAGGTAAACGGGCCCGTTCGCCATACCTTTACCCGGTTCCACCTTCTTCCCGGTTCCAAACACTTGTTGTAAACACGCTGCCACCATACTCGCTCGTAATGGTTTCATAATCAACGTGTCGGAAAAACCCGCGGCTTTTGCCTTATCGAATTCATCACCGGTTATATTTGTCGCAAGAAGGATTGTTTTAGGTGATTTTAACGCGGGCCCGAAAACTTGTACGTTGGTAACGTCGTCACCTGATAACCACACGTCTTTCTCGACCAGAATCATGTCCGGTTGACCCGAACCGAAAACGGACCCCGCGGTTCTTATGCTATTAACAACCTCAACTGACACACCTAACCGTTTCAAATGGTATCGTGTAACCGCGGCTCGAATAGGTTTTGTGTCAACAACGGTTGCTTTCAACCCGTTGAAAGCAGTCGGTAAGTCATCATAAAGTGATCGTTTCGGGTCGGTAACCACGTTTTTCTCGCAGCGTTTAAAGTTAACCGTGAAGGAAAACGTGCTACCGATTTGCGGTTGGCTAACGAAGCTAATTTGACCACCCATAAGCTCAACGAGACACTTACTAATGCTCAACCCGATTCCCGTCCCACCGTAATTTCTAGAGGTTGAACTATCGGCTTGCATAAACGGCATGAAAACGAGCTTTTGAGCGTGTACCGGGATCCCGATTCCCGTGTCTTCGACCGAGACGATTAGATTAACGTTTTGTGATGACCCGTCAAACGGGCATTCTTCGTCTGCGATTATATGCTTGAATCGTTCCCAACTGTTTCGGTCATCGGCTGCTTCCTGACCGCTTAGCGTGTTTGACCAGAAACCGTTAGATCTTGCGTTTAAACAACCATCGGGTTTTGCATCGTTTACCGCTTTACAATGTTCGGTTAGATGGACTTGAACAAATATATGCCCTTGTTCGGTAAACTATCAATATATCATTAAAAATCAAATCTTTATAAGAATCTTGAATCATTTTAATATCATAAAAATCAAAAATTTCAATATAATTCAACAAAAATCATGAAAGTTGCTTACTTTAACAGAATTTCCCACGAGATTCGTTATCACTTGTTGGAATCTTCCAGGATCGCCCATCACAATTTGCGGGACATTATCCGATACAAAAACCGCCAGCTTCATAACACAAAACCGAGCATAAATCAGATCATTTAAAAAAAAAAAAAACTAAAAATTGTGCATTTTACCTCAATTCCTTTATTACGCGACTTCTCGGAGAACAACGAAAGCACGTCGTCTAATATTGACCGGAGGTCAAACGGAACTGCCTCAAGTTCCAGCTTCCCGGCTTCAATTTTGGCCCGATCAAGCACTTCGTTAATCAAAGTAATCAAGGCCCGTCCACACGCTTGAGCCGTTTGAGCATAATCTCTTTGTGTTGAACTTAAATCAGTATCTAGAAGTAATGCAAGCATCCCTAAAATCCCATTTGCAGCTTTGTTATATAATTCTATCCAACAGATTAATAAAAATAAAAACCGAGCAAAAAGATTGAAATAATACCGAGAATGCCATTCATAGGAGTCCTGATTTCATGTGAAACAGTAGCAAGAAACTGGCATTCAAACATACAAAAGAATTATTAACATGTTTTACTATATGGTTTATATCAACATTAAAGATTCAAACTTTAAGCAAATAACATTAAAGATTCAAACTTTAAGCAAATAACATTAAAGATTCAAACTTTAAGCAATTAACATTAAAGATTCAAACTTTAAGCAAATAACATTAAAGATTCAAACTTTAAGCAATTAACATTTAAAGATTCAAACTTAAGGAAATAACATTAAAGATTCAAACATGAAGGAAATAACCTGGGATTTGGTGACATCAGCAGCTTCGGCTCGGACTTTTAACTGTTGCATTTTGTGAAAATCGTCTTCAACTTGAACAATATGAATAGCACCCGTATAAAACATGTAGCCCGCCAAGAAAACGATCACATATCCCAAAAACGCAGTGGTGAAAGCGGTTCGTGAGATCGGTGCTTTATGGAGGTACCGACACATCATCTCGTGTTTCCTAAACGGGTCACCAAAGTCGAGTGAGCTGACCTGCACACGTGACATGTCACCATATTGGGCCTGACGACCGTACATTATTAACGGGTCCGACATGTTTGTGACGTCGTAAACTTTTACTATGATCTCTTGGTTTCCCGCGAGTTGACCAAGCAGGTTTTCCACTAGTGACTCGACATCAAAGGCTCCACCAAGGTACCCGACCGTAGCTTCGATGCGGTCCCGGACCGATGCTTTTGGCGGGAGTTTTGACTTGTAGACCGGGATTGTCAACACGACTCCAAGATGGTTGGAGCCCAAGAGCTTAAACGGGCTCGTGAGCACTGCCTTCCCGGTTGATCGGGCCCGCAGGATGTTTTCTCGGTCCTCCTGTAATCAAATTCAAGAATCAAGATATACTCAAATATTTGAATACCATAAAGATGTATGGATTATTATTAAATAAAGTTTAGAAATTTAACCTCGCCCGACATCATATCTACCAAATTAAGGTAAGAAACAGTTTCTTGAGAGAAGATCACGGGGGCATACTCGTCTCGGTGAGGTGAAGGATCTTTATTCGCCATTGTTCTTATTGTCCCACTGTGTTGACTTTCAAAGTCAGCCCTTTGGTAATTCATTACCCTTCGTGCATATGCTACTCCACTTAATAGTGGTCTTTCAAATGCTGTTCTTGCTGTATACTCTGCAAATGTTTCCTGCATTATATAATTATACAAAATCAATTTTCCCATTTGACATTGACTTTTGAAGTCAAACTAATACAATTTTGAACCTCAGAATTGATGTCAAATTCAAAAGACTGCACGAAAAAATTGACAGTTTGATACAAACAGATTTGATGTCATATTCAAAAGACCACAATTTGATTCTTTGAACCAAAAAATATTTCAATTTAGGTTTCTTGTTTAATCCCAAAATATGCTTCTTGAACTACCCACAGTTTGATCAAAAAATAATACCAAAAATACAAAACAGATGATCAAGAATTTAATAACAAACAATTTAAAAAAAAAACAGAAACTTTATGATTATTTTTGCTGAATTGAATCAAGAAAAGTATCAAATTTCACAAAAACACAAAGATTCAACTCAAGAAACTATCTTTCTTGATCATCTTGAGCAAGAACATGAAAAAAAAAAACTACAAAAATATTCATAAATACCTCCTCAGCAACTTTATTTTCACAAAAGTTCAAGAATTTAAGAATAAACAAATTAAATTAAAAAAAAAAAGACTTTATGAATATTTTTGCTGAAATCAAATTTAAAAAAAATGGTAGAATTTCACAAGAACACAAAGATTCAACTCAAGAAAAAATCTTTCTTGATAATAATGAGCAAAAACATGAAAAAAAAAATCAAACACAAGCACTATAAAAGTTAAAAAGGAGGTCAAAACCTGGTCAATGACTGAAGGGTTCTTGTAATAATGAAAAGTTGAGACCAAAACAGCAAGAGCATGAACATGATTAACACAAACACTAAACTGATCTTGCAACATTCTAGCCCTTTGATCACACATGCTCACCAACCCCTCTTGAATTCTCTCTTGATAGCCTGCATCTATGCATCTATACACATAAACTGCAGCAAACCCAAACACAATCACCCATAAAGCCAAGTATTTGCCTTGGTTTCTTCTTGGAATGTATGATGTGTACTTCCTCTTTGCTCCCAATTGCTGCTGATCATTCAAACTCACTGCCACTAAATGATGCTGCCCTTGCATTTTCATTATTTTTAATTTTCTTTAATTTAAAGATTTGTAATCTTTATACTCAAAGGACAAAACTTTTTCAAGAAAACATATAATTGGACCATGGTTTTGTGTGATTTAGGTCAAGAAGTTAATAAACACACAAACCCAAAAAAACCCACAAATAATAATCATCAAAGACAAGAACTTTGTATTTTTTTTATTTTTTTATTATTTAAAATAAAATAAAAATTAGGAATGATCTTAAAGAGACAAGCATGGGGGTGTTTGCAGTAGCTATAAAAAGATGCACAGAAGCCCAGATAGCAAAGGAGCTTTGAAGCAAAAAAATGTTGTATATAAATATTAAAAAACAATTAATTAATATTAATAAAACCAGAGGCGTGAAGAAGGTAGCAGACAAAGACTTAACACATTCACTGTTGGTGTGTGAAATCTTGAATTAAAAAAGATGAAGAAATCATATCGAATCTAAAGCGAAATTAGAAGGTTTTTGACCGGATTAAAGAATATGTTTTGGGGTTTAATAATTGTAGGAAATTGAGGGGAAAATTAATATTAAATATTAATATTTTTATTTTATTTTCTTAATATTAATAATAATAAGTTATTACTTTATAAAGGAAGTAAATCGAATTTTCAGGATTTTTTTCAAGATACGCTTTTGTCCCCCTACCCATCTTGAATAAAAAGTTAAAAACAACCACGTAAAAAGTTTATAAATTTCAATCATATATAAGAAAGAAAAAAAATGTAATTATAATGTCAACAAAATATAATATGAAAACAGATAAATTAGATTTTGGTGATTTAAATTATAATTCATTCTATAATAAAAATTTATATCGATAGTGCAAAGGAATATCAAATAACTGAGAAGCTTATAGAGTCATTGAGCTCGTTGGAGAAATATACACTCTCTTATTCCTCGTTCTTATCAGCTAACACGTCGTCCTGCAGTGTCTACGCTCAAGTGACAGTGGAATGCTACGTAGAAGCTGCATTAGTGGATGATGGAAATAGAGATTCTAGCCCATGTCCGATCCATTCGTTTTTTGCAAGTAAGGAGGATCGTTGGCAAAGCCGATGAAGAGGTAGGTCCCAGCAGAGCCCAGTTGGACCCGCAAGACTCACCTTGAAGAGGGACGTCTGCGCAGAAACCAACTGGATCCGCAGGACCAACCATGCTCAGAGACGTGACGTCCTTACGCGCAGTACGCAAGCTGGTCACGCAGGAAATGCCTCCCGATGGTGAAGGACTCCGCCTGTTCCCGCAGCTTCGGATACAAGCCATCAGGGAAGGCCACCCGCGCAGCAAGGCTACACGCACAAGGCACTTAGCTCTCAATCACTCAGTGTCACCTGAGGGAATGAGCAAAGCCGGGAACAATCCCGCACAAGGGCGGGAGGGGGAATACTCTTGCCCAAATAAGCCAGTCCGTACGATACGGGAAGATCTTCTGTACTGTACCTGACGAGGTATGGGAAAAAGATCTGACTAAAGATACGACAGCTTACTGACACAGTATGGCGAGCAGCATGCTCCTGTACTGTGTCACTATTAGCCGCTGCCTACTCACCAACTACTGCCATACCACGTGCGTAGCCGGCAGTTGGTGGAAAAGGAATAGTACACAGCAGGCCTGGTCACTATCAGCCGCTGCCTACCCACCAACTACCAGCAGGGCACGTGCGTAGGCCACTGTTGGTGGAACAGGAACACTGTTGCAGCCGGCCACACCTCCTTGGAAACCTACCTTCGGCTATAAATACCACAAATGGTATGATCATCTCATCTTAACATATTATCATCATATTATACCTGATATCTGCTCTAGCAATCTCTTAATATACACTTATATTTAAAGAGCAATCTAGTCTGATTCTCACGGCGGAGGGTGGTCACAAGGAGGAACCCCCCCCCCCCCCCTTCTCAGTGACAAGCTCACGGTGTCTGTTTTGCAGGTTATCAGAATAACCATCTTCTCAGGGTCTAACCCCTCGTGGGAAACAGTTATCTAACCCCCAGGTTACCAGTAATCCGCCCGGGTTCGGTTAGTGTTTCTTCATTGGCGCCATCCGTGCATAAAGCTAGAACTTTATTTTTCTCCAGTTTTTTCAAACTTCTAAGATGGTTAAAGAAACTCCGGTAACCACAACCCCAGCTACTGGGGGGAATACCGGCAACACGGTTTTTACAAACACTACCCCGGCTATCCAAGCCGGGGCAAGTGAAGTAAATTTTACGAACACTACCCCAGTTACCCAAGCTGGGGCAAGTGCAGTAAATAATCGCTCACTGGGATTCACCGATGCCCAGTTAGAGAAACGAACAAGACTTCCCCGCCAAACACTCGATGAGGTTAAGGCATGGGCGGAGGCACGTCAGAGGGAATTCCAAGCTGAGTTGGACGAACGCTTGCGTTCCGTCCAACAGGCTGACGAATTCGAAGATTACTTGGATGACTCGGAGGAATCCGACTCCGACGCGAACCCTCGCCATAGGGCAAAAGGGAAGCGTAAGGAAACGGATTCCCAACCGAGAAGGCATTTTGGACAAGCCTTCAAACCAAAAAGCACAGGTGGAAGTCCACGAGACTTCTCCAAAACATTCAGACCAAACGTTGCAAATGCGGGAACGTCCAAATATGCAAGGGACATTGCAGAAGCAATCGCCCCAAAAAGTGCCAAACAAATGTCCAGCATAGGCACATATGATGGTATATCTGATCCAGACGATCATTTGAACAGGTTCATAGCGGGGGCAACCGTCAGTAGTTGGACGGAACCTACGTGGTGTTACATGTTCCAAATGACGCTTGTGGGGGCTGCTAGAGCGTGGTTCGATCGTCTACCGGTCAACCACATCTACGACTGGGCTGACTTCCAACAGAAGTTTAGCCAACACTTTAGCCAGCAAATAAAGTATACCGAGGAGCAATGGACGATCCTCAAATGCATTCGAGAGAAAGATGAATCTTTGCTGGACTTCATCACTCGCTTCAACTCGAAGAAGCTAAGTCTGGGTAACATTAGCGAAGATCTTGTTCGCGCTACCTTTATTCAGGGCGCGAACGACCCAGAACTCATCTGCACCTTAACGGGTAAAGATGGCATGCCATCCACATGGGATGCCATCATGACAGCAGCAAAACGCTTTGCGGAAACAGAGAAGCAACTGGGTAGAGATCTCCCACAGAGCACAAACCTCTACACCCAGAAAACAAGGGAAGACAACGTCCTTACCGCCCGATTAAACAAAAAGCGAAAGCTAGGCATTTGGCAGTCAAGGGTAAACTTTGACACCTCATCCGGCTTGCAAAATCGGTTAGGCGGAAGGGATAACGTACAGCCAAATAAGAACTCCAGATGGACGCCGCTCACCAAAAGCGTCACCGAGATATTCGCCACCGAGGAGCTCCCATGGCCAAAGCCTCAAATAATCCGACATCGCCACAATGCTGATCGGAGCAAATACTGTGAATTTCACAGGACAAAAGGCCACAACACCGAAGAATGCATAGACGTAAAGGACATGGTCGAGGCATTCGTCAGAGATGGGACGCTCGCGCACCTCGTGGCGCAATGAACGCTGAGCAGGCTCATGCGTGTAGAACCCCAGCTGGGGAAAACACGAATAAAATTCCAGCTTCAATATGGAGACTACATGCTGCGTAAAGAACGAGATCCCGAACCAGGTGCGTATCGGCTCGATGGCACTCCCATCCCAACAACATGGAAGGGAGCTCATTTACACAGTTTGCATGTAAATCAATTCCAAATATGTAAAGAAAAGGCTAAGAGCCACTTCTAATGGAAATGATTCTCCTTAAAACATTGACGCTGATGATTTTACATTTTTATGAACTATCAATACTAATGCCGGTTTTCACCGCATACATAAGTGTGAGTCGTTGCGTGGGGAAGGCGGCAAAACCCGCATAAACCCAAAAAACGACAAACCTTCACGCAGGTCAGTTGAAGGGGAAAAGTTCAGTTATCCCACTAAATGAAAGTGCCGGTCTATCCGCATGAATCATGAAAAAGGGAACTGAACACTAACCTATTGACAACCGCGCGTCGAACGGTTAATTTATTCAACACGGATATGCCGGTTTTCACCGCATAAATACGTGGAAAGTCGTTGTGTGGGGAAGGCGGCAAAACCCGCATAAACCCAAAAAACGACAAACCTTCACGCAGGTCAGTTGAAGGGGAAAAGTTCAGTTATCCCACTAAATGAAAGTGCCGGTCTATCCGCATGAATCATGAAAAAGGGAACTGAACACTAACCTATTGACAACCGCGCGTCGAACGGTTAATTTATTCAACACGGATATGCCGGTTTTCACCGCATAAATACGTGGAAAGTCGTTGCGTGGGGAAGGCGGCAAAACCCGCATAAACCCAAAAAACGACAAACCTTCACGCAGGTCAGTCGAAGGGGAAAAGTTCAGTCCCATTAAATGAAAGTGCCGGTCTATCCGCATGAATCATGAAAAAGGGAACTGAACACTAACCTATTGACAACCGCGCGTCGAACGGTTCAAAACAGAATTTCTAACAAAAGGATGAGGAAAACCTACACGCAGGACAGATAAAGGTAAAGTTTAGCCATCCTACTAAGTGCAAGTGACGATCCTACCCGCACAATCACGAAAGAGGAAGCAAAACTTCACACCTATTATCTACCACGTTCAAAGGTTAACTTATCCTCAGAAAGGATGAGGAAAACCTACACGCAGGTCAGATGGTAAAGTTTAGCCATCCTACTACGTGCAAGTGACGGTCCTACCCGCACAATCACGAAAGAGGAAGCAAAACTTCACACCTATTATCTACCACGTTCAAAGGTTAACTTATCCTCAAAAGGATGAGGAAAACCTACACGCAGGTCAGATATAGGTAAAGTTTAGCCATCCTACTACGTGCAAGTGACGGTCCTACCCGCACAATCACGGAAGAGGAAGCAAAACTTCACACCTATCTACCACGTTCAAAGGTTAACTTATTATAAACACTTGGAAAATTGCTAATTTAAACTAAAGTATGCAACTCATACAACGTTTACAAAGCAAGGAACCCAACGAAAGTAGCGGTCTTACCCGCAAAAAGATTTATATTTCACAATGATTCATTACAAGAATGGCCGGGTAACTACCCGCCTACAAGAAAATAAATCTATACAAGCTAAATCTATCCTAGCAGTGGGAAGGGATCTTCAGGATCAGGCTTCAGGGCCACTTCCACTTGGACCAGCACCGTCAGTAGAGCGTGGCAGTTCAAGGAAAGCCTTAAGGATAGCCAGCCCATCATCAGCAGCAGCAACTTCATTCACCTTCTCCACCACCGGATGCGGGAAGGCGGCGTACTGATTCACTGCTTGGTCGTAAACAGCTTCAGTATCAACATTGTACAAAGGGAAGTTGGAAGGCGGGATGCCTTTCTCAACGAACCCTAGACCAAGCAGGAAGCCGACCTTTTCCCCATCCTCGTGAGAAGCGTTGAGGGCTGCGCTCATAGCATCATCGTAAGAGGTCTCAGCAAAGACCCGATGCACAACCTACAAGAAAATATACAAGTATCAGAACCTTTTCTATTTACAAAGAAAAGCGTAAAGACAATAAAAGCTTACCTGAGACAACGCTTCTCGAAGAAGCCATTCATTGGCAACCAGGGCTTCTTGGAGGGCAGCTTGAGCTTCGTTTCGGGCGCGATCGGCTTCACTCCTGTTGAGGTTGGCAAGCAACACTTCTTTAGCCGCAGCCTCTTCGACGCCCTTCAGCTTACGCTCAGCATGGTCAAGCACCCCCCTCTGGTCCAGGATTTCTTGGAGCTTTTTGGCGTCTTTCATCGCCAAGGCATCATGAGCCTGCTGGAGAGCCTCTAATTTGGCTTTAAGTTCTTCATTCTCCACGCGTAGAGGCTCAGCAACAGCTTCAGCCTTGGTGGCCCTCTCGGTTGCGTTCATCGCAGTTTCCTTAGCCAGCCGAAGCTGTTCATTAACAGCTTGGGCAGCCTTGGAACGGGCCTCGAGTCGTGCCTGAACTTCAACCTCGAGGGCCTTGAAGGCCTTCTCCCTTTCCGCAGCTACGGCGGAAAGCCTTTGGTTCTCCTCCCGGACAGCCCGCGCCTGAGCCACTTCTTTAAGGCGAGCTGCTTTTAACTTGTCGTTTTCACGACAAAGCAGCTCGACGCGCGGCTGCATCCGGGCCAGGAGAACCCGAAGCTCATTGCTAAGCCTACCCTCCTGGTAGCTAGCCATGGCTTCCCCCAACGCACCACTAAGAGCAGCGTGACGAGCCCACTCCACGCACTCCACAGGGGTGCGACGGGTTGTTCCTCGGCGAATGTTCCATCGTGGAACATACACTTCATTGGAATCCGACACTGCAAAAAACATAAAGCAGTTAGGAAAAGATGATAAAGAAAAAATATATATAAATGGGCCAAAAGAACCCTACGCACCTGTAGGGTCAATTACAGGCCGATAGCCGCCGAACCCATCACCTGAACCCAAGGGAAATCCATCCAAGAGGTCAGGCAGATGGGAAGGTGGCAGAGATTGGCGAGAAGCCCCATGCGTACCTGATGGATCGGCCGTCGTTGCCGATGGCGGGGGCATGGTAGCAGGCGCCGCGGTCGCCGCCGCGGTATCCGCAGCAAAAGTTACCGCCGGCTCGGTGAAAGATGCTGTAAAAATAGCACTCACAGCCGGCGGTGACGTCATCACAACTGGAACAGTCGGCTCAACGGAGTGAGCAACTGAACCAGTGGAAGCAGGCGCAGGCGCAGCCGCCTGGGTCGTCGCCTCAGGTAGGCTGACCGGGCCTACCGTCATTGGCGGGGAGGTACTCCTCTGCGCTCCACCCTGGAATGCGTCAACATCCACGCCTGCACAAAGATAAGTGTTATAACGATATTAAACTATGAAGATAAAAGCTAAAGGAAAGTTGTACTTACGGGTTTTCTTGAGCCTGAAAGTACGGACGGGCGGGGATGAACCCGATGGAGCCGGCCTCTTCACGCCGGTCACCGTTGTCATCCTGGGCTCTTCGGTGACAGTTGTCACAGCCTCCGGAATGGTGATCTTGTCACCACCGGGATTCCCCGCCACCTCTTCGCTCTCGGTCTCCGAGTCAGACCGAGGCGCTGGATCGGCTGTGGAGGCCACCTTCTCCTTCCCCTTCCCGCCGGCAGCCTTCTTCTTCCGCACCAACGGAGGACCATCTGCGGATTCCTCATCAGAACATACGATTAGAGGAATTCCAGCAGAGGTTTCAACATTGAGGGGTCGAGGGTCGAAGAGCGCCTTACCTGGCCGACGGGCGCTAAGGATCTCATGGCCTAGCGGATAGACCTCCACGAACCGATCCGCCGTTTGTTCCAGGATGGGCAACTCGTTCTCGTCCAGAAAGCGAGTACCCATCCGAGCGGGACCGTCAGTCTCCCGCGGGTTCAGGAGCGACTGCAAGTCGTTCCCCTCTGAAATAAACAGGAAAGAAGTTAGAAGAAATTCTAAATCAACAAAAAGAAAGAAAACCTTGGCGAACAAGTAACCGTAAGACGGATGCGGGTACAGTGTTAAGGCAAAACCCTTCACATACCTAGCACCCGCAGGGAATTGAAGCCAAGAAAACCTTGGCGAACAAGTAACCGTAAGACGAATGCGGATACAGTGTTAAGGCAAAACCCTTCACATACCTAGCACCCGCAGGGAATTGAAGCCAAGAAAACCTTGGCGAACAAGTAACCGTAAGACGGATGCGGGTACAGTGTTAAGGCAAAACCCTTCACATACCTAGCACCCGCAGGGAATTGAAGCCAAGAAAACCTTGGCGAACAAGTAACCGTAAGACGGATGCGGGTACAGTGTTAAGGCAAAACCCTTCACATACCTAGCACCCGCAGGGAATTGAAGCCAAGAAAACCTTGGCGAACAAGTAACCGTAAGACGGATGCGGGTACAGTGTTAAGGCAAAACCCTTCACATACCTAGCACCCGCAGGGAATTGAAGCCAAGTATACCTCGGCAACCAAGTAACTATAAGACGGGTGCGGGTACAGTGTAAAGGCAAAACCCTTCACATACCTAGCACCCGCAGGGAATTGACGCCAGGAATACCTTGGAAGTAAAGTAACCGTAAGACGAGCGCAGGTACAGTGTTAAGGCAAAACCCTTCACATACCTAGCGCTCCGCTGGGAATTGAAACCAAGAAGGATCTTCTGGGCAATGCTTGCGGAAACGGAAATAACATCCCCGCATAGCGGGAACGTCGAGAACTACGTTGTTTGAAGCTCCAGGATGGAATTGGTGGTTTTAACATAATTGATCACTATGTTCAAAACAACCAAAACCTCATGGAGAATCCACACAAGTGGGACTCAACGCTCCTGACTTGCGAGGAGGTTACAGACCTACCCGCATCATACCCAAAGACCAAGCAGGAAACTCGGGAATTTCTGCAAGTGACAAGGACTTCCGCGGGAGGAATCCCCATGGAAAACCTTAAAAAACCCTTTTCAAAACCCTCTGCTTAAGTCCAAAAGTTCACCTCACTTTATTAAACACTCATGAGAAGAACATTGGACTGGGGGGACTTGAAGAGGTAGGTCCCAGCAGAGCCCAGTTGGACCCGCAAGACTCACATTGAAGAGGGACGTCTGCGCAGAAACCAACTGGATCCGTAGGACCAACCATGCTCAGAGACGTGACGTCCTTACGCGCAGTACGCAAGCTGGTCACGCAGGAAATGCCTCCCGATGGTGAAGGACTCCGCCTGTTCCCGCAGCTTCGGATACAAGCCATCAGGGAAGGCCACCCGCGCAGCAAGGCTACACGCACAAGGCACTTAGCTCTCAATCACTCAGTGTCACCTGAGGGAATGAGCAAAGCCGGGAACAATCCCGCACAAGGGCGGGAGGGGGAATACTCCCGCCCAAATAAGCCAGTCCGTACGATACGGGAAGATCTTCTGTACTGTACCTGACGAGGTATGGGAAAAAGATCTGACTAAAGATACGACAGCTTACTGACACAGTATGGCGAGCAGCATGCTCCTGTACTGTGTCACTATTAGCCGCTGCCTACTCACCAACTACTGCCATACCACGTGCGTAGCCGGCAGTTGGTGGAAAAGGAATAGTACACAGCAGGCCTGGTCACTATCAGCCGCTGCCTACCCACCAACTACCAGCAGGGCACGTGCGTAGGCCACTGTTGGTGGAACAGGAACACTGTTGCAGCCGGCCACACCTCCTTGGAAACCTACCTTCGGCTATAAATACCACAAATGGTATGATCATCTCATCTTAACATATTATCATCATATTATACCTGATATCTGCTCTAGCAATCTCTTAATATACACTTATATTTAAAGAGCAATCTAGTCTGATTCTCACGGCGGAGGGTGGTCACAAGGAGGAACCCCCCCCCCCTTCTCAGTGACAAGCTCACGGTGTCTGTTTTGCAGGTTATCAGAAGAACCATCTTCTCAGGGTCTAACCCCTCGTGGGAAACAGTTATCTAACCCCCAGGTTACCAGTAATCCGCCCGGGGTTCGGTTAGTGTTTCTTCAGCCGACTTCCTAGGTTTCGGGTAGTATGATCGAATACGTTTCTAACATTCACTTTTGTTGTTAAGACAATTGGTTGCCAATAATGCAAAAGCTGATTGATTTTTATCTCGGTCAGAATGTTGTAAAATGTTGTGGAATGACCTTAATGGAAAGTTAGGGGTTAGCGGATGATTTTCCGTTAGAGTGGAATCTGCTATCGATAACGAACTTGAAATTTAGGAGTGTAATTATAATGGAATGCTATATACTAATGATTATTACATAGCTATCTTGTTTTGATAGTAAATACAATAGTTTTAACAATTGATTATTCAAAACAAATTTTGTATTAAAAACTTCTTGCCTATACTTAAGTTAAATGGCTCGATCATAGTCTTAACATTTATTTATTGCCTCTAAATAAGTGTTGGTTAGTTTTTCTTGTTTTTACGTGTCAAGTTAGACCTGGTATTCTTATAATCAAGTTTGATCGCCCAATTAGATCAGGATCCGTGTATACATTTTGTGTTGTTGAGCACTTTTTAACTGTCTTCATTTGAACTGATAAATACTCTATGTGGATCGTATGTTTAAAATGTATTAATTCTTAATTATCCTTCAAAATTTTCATTTACTCATTTGTTATCGGTTACTCAAAATAATGTTATCCAATATACAAACAAGTACTAAATGTCTATAACTATTCACTAGAAAAACATTTGTTAAACATAAACCTTGTAATTGAAAAATTAATGAGAATGGTATTTGTTTTTTACATTAAATTAATATTAATATATATTTAAAAAAAAAATTGATCGTTACAAGCTAGATGCAAATATTTTTAATTTTTATGCTTACCAACATACGATAAGTGACGGTCTTTTTAATTTAATAAGTTGGCTTTTAAGATTTAGAATAAAATAATCTTACACATATATGAAAAAATTCAGATGAGAACAAAATTGAGAATCAAATCTAGTTGGTTGTCTGGTATTATACTATTATTATACTAATCTTATTAAATATTTTTTTAATAAATAGAATAACTTTAAAATTAACAATTATTAATTTTTTTCTCTTATATTTCTTTTCGATCAATTATTTTCTCGCCATTTTCCGGCTCTTGTTTCGTTCATATGTTTAAAAGTCAGATTTATAAACTTCACGTGGTAAAAATAAACTTCACATGGTTAAAAATTATGCCACGTCTGCTGTAACAAGATTGATGTCACATATGATATTAAAATGTTACTTCTGATAAATTAAAAAATAGCTTTTAAAGTTAATAAGCTCCAATAATATTATATTTCCCTCCACCTAACCCCATATTTCTATACTAAATCATTAAATACAAAATATCGTAAGTAAATTCATGGTAAGAACATATTGTGAATATCCATATCGGCTAATAAACGAATTAGCATTTCCATACTTTCTTATATTTAAGAGCTCTCTAACGCCTGTTGGATGCATCATTAACACACGATTATGCCATCGGGATTGCTCTTGGTAACAAAAATGAAAGCTATAATTATCATTGATCAAATATAAATTATTACCAGCTGATAAATCATAATTAAAATTATTAAAATCTATTTTTTCTATCTTTTAACTATGGAAAATTGTAATTTTACATGAGAATAAAAAAATCAAATTATATCAAGTGACCAATTTGACACAAGATGGTTTCAAACATATTTTAAACCAAACTATTCGTTACGATTTTGAAGAAAGCAACGTTAATTTGTAAGCATATATGTTAAGTGATTTAAAAAGTTCATATGATTATTATACTAGTGAAATTTTGATATAAAGTTTCAATAAGTGTAAAGAAGTATACCTTTTATTCAATATATATATTTTTTCAAACGAATTAACGAATATATGAAGGTATATTTGTATACCAAAAGTACCCTCCATCCATTAAAAGAAAAGAAAAGAAAAATGGAGGGTGAGGTTGAGAATATCAAACATCGCTTTCGCAAATCTTGATGATTATGACGTGGGGACAAGGATGAGATCTCATTATCGGATAATATATAATTATATATTACCAAACTACCCAAACACTTTCATGTGACTTTAGGAGCCCTCATTACCCTTGTCTTCTTTATGGTTTTAAGTTTTAACTCTGGAGTGTTACATTATCATATAATACGTGTTGTATGGTAGTGTATATAAACTTTTACTAACCTAGGAAATTGTATTTATACTAATTTAGGCCAATTTACGAGGAATCATGGTAAGCCCCAACATGACAGACGTGTAGTATCTACAACTTTGAATTATGTAATTCATATTTATTCGTGGCTTTGTTGTTTGTTTTATCTATCGGTATTTTGGATTTTATTAATCTAACATTTTTGTCATTTGCTGATAATAATTTTAACTGAGAATATTATTACTAGCGGTCTCATCTTTTAATTTTTTTTTTCAATGGACTTTAGTTTAAAAAAACTTAGCGGCGTTAAGTTTTATATGATTTTCGAACTGACGTTTTAGGGCTTTTAATCGGAAATATGACACGAGTCGATTGATGAGGAATTTATCAAGAAGCGGTGCTCCAAATGATGAGAGGGTGTCTCAATTCGGATGTTTGAACTTCCATTTAACCAACGTAAAACCGTTTGGAGCATAGTTTCGAGATAAGATTTGCATCAATCGACTCATATCATCCTTTCAAACAAAATCCCTAAAACTTAAGTTTGAAATTCAGATAAAATGTAACGCCATTAAGTTTTATTTTTTTAACGGATGCGCATTGAGAAAAATATAAATCTTAAAGTGGGGCTATCAGCTAAAATATTCTTAATTGAGATTATTAATTTATTATTGACCAGTTACACATATGTGAGGTTATTAAAATTCAATTTGCATGACCGTATTTCTTAAATTTTCATATATCTATGTAATATGAAACTGAGTATGTTGAAACAGTTGGTTTGATACTGCATGAATATAGAAAAGACTCATGTTATACGTAGTATATCTCTAATTCAATAACTACCATGAAAGCTAAAATATCACACCCTCTTAGAAGTTAGAACCTAATAGCCGGATAGTGAAGTGCTATAGTGCTAAAAGGATTCAAATACCTAGTAAAGGTGTTTGAATCCCACATAAGTGCTATAGTGCTAAAAGGATTCAAATACATAGTAAAGGTGTTTGAATCCCACATTCAACAAACTATTGATTATTGATGTTATAGGAAACACCAATTATAATCCAATGAAGCAAACTCTATTTTGACACAAAGACTTAGAAGACGCTAATTCACGATTAAGTAACCATATTCTTGACGTGCAAGACAACAAGTTATCGACCAAAGAACGACCGACTCCTAACACACATAATTGTTGAGAGAACTTTTGTTTGTGGGAAAACACACATACAAATCTGTATTTAACTTTTGTTTATTAATTAACAATTGCGATGAAATTGCCCTAAATTTCCTTAATAGCCTCTAAAAACCTTCAAACTAGACTTCAACAACCTCTAAAAAAACCACAATCGCGTTGTTAAATAGGTTGATTTATGATTTGCTGCGAACAACTTCAAACGAACTTGATGCCATCTTTGAAGACTTGCATGTAATTTCTAAAACTTTGGCATCTAATTCATTTACTTTTTAGTGTTTAATAAATATCTAACGAGTTTAATAATTTAAAGTTTATTCATAATCCTTTTACATATAAAGTAAAATAGTAATGCAAAGCTACTATAATAAAAGGCAAAACCAACGTACAAAAAGATTTATTTTTTAAATGTTATTTAATTCATTCACTTATCTATTTATAATTACTTAACCGCGTGTAGGATGTTGTCTTCGGACATGTTCTTTATTGGACTTTCCACAAGTATATTATTGTCGGGTTTTTATGTCTTCATGTAAGCATGAGACTAAACCATAATTAATCCCACATATTCAACAAAATTGGTAGATTGCATGGCCTATTTAAAGTTGTTTTGTTGAAGTAGTAATTATGTGTTTTGAAGTTGATTCCATTTTCAACTTGAGATACTATTAATATTTATTAAATTATTTTTAGTGATTGAAAATTTTATATTTAGGTGTAAAGTATTTTCTATACATGTTTATCTAATTATTGACGTATGTAACACCATAACATGACTAGTTGCTAGCCCAACTCGTTGGATAGAACACCTCTATATTAGAGATTTTGTGTTTAAAACATGTCTACAATAGACAACCTGTTATATAATTTTGTACTTAATGTTCAGCCATATAAGAAATTAAAAAAATAAGGTATCCAACTCGAGTTTGGATCTTTTCAATAAAGAGGTAACGTGATTACCAGTAGAACCTAATATCTTATGCTATTTCCATCGTGCAAGTTATTTCAAGAGATCATTTGTTAAAAAAACATGTGGCCATTTGACATTCGATATTATAAGATACATATAATGAAACTTCGGGATCACTTGATCCCAATATCCATGCATTGGATTATAATACTTGTGTTTACGCAAATATATAGCATCTACTTATAACTACTTTGTGTTAAACTATTATATGTGTATCCACATATAAATATGAAATCAGATAATGTTTGTCAATCATTTGATGGCGTCCCACCCAGAAAAACGAGTCTCAACGTGATAAACATAGTGAAACAATATCTTAGATGTTTAGCAACGATCATTTAGTCAGCCTTGTTGAAAGTTAGTGTCGTTTTCACTTGTGTATAAAAATATCATAGACTTATAGGTACGAAATTGATAATGAAGTTGATGTATACATTGAACCAAGTAATGTTTTTGTTGGTTTGGCCCATCTATGAATATATGTGTTTATATAGATGAAATATGCATAAGATTGCATGGGGACCAATTTGAAATTGCTTTTGTTTATGTGGGGTATTTGTATCAACCTTTGGTTTTGTCATGTAACCCAAAGACCTTCAAATGGGTACCAAAGGTGTTCCCCCCCACTCAAAATGTGTTGTGTTTTTACCTGGTCAAGCACTACCCCATTACTTTCCCATCAGCCAAGAAAAAAAGTTTTAATGGATTATACTGTTTGTTATATTCATAATAATCATCATCATCATCATTTATGTCCCTCTCTCACTTTCTCCCATTATACATCCACATGGACAAACAATTCATCACTATGGGTAATTGGCTTTTGGTTCAATTGCTTCTTCAATAGGGACTAACCTATAAGGCTATAATATATCAAATTAAAAAGAATAGTTTATCATCAATGGATTTTAAAAAATCTCATTTGTAAAAATATAAGGGTGAGCAATAAATGAATCTTTAACCGAAAATTTATGAAACTGAACCGAAATTAACTGAAAAATGAATTGACTGAAAATCGGTGATCGGTTTTTTTATCCTTGGTTAGTCGAACTGTTCATATTTTTATATATTTCTAGCTTTTATACCTTTATTTCATTTATGTCATGCTAGCATATCATTTCGTGTATTTATTATACTTCCATGTCATGTATTATTGTATTTATAACTTAGCTTTATAAATTTCTAAGCAAATTCAAACAAGAATAAACATTTATCATCAATGAATTTAAAAAAATCTCTTGGTAGTGAGCAATAAACGAATTGTTAGCTGAAACTAAACCCAAAACCAACGAAACTGATTCGATATTGATTGAATACCAAATTAAACAAAAAACCAGTTATCAGTTTGTACCCTCTGCTAACTTTCGAAATGAGCCAATTCTATTTTCATATATTTCTAGCTTTTATACCTTTCATTTCATGAATTTAATGTTTTATACATTCATTTATGTATTTATATTTCCATAGCATGTATTTGTACCTTCATTAATGAATTTATAAGCAAGTTCAAACAAATAAACAATTAACTAAAAACCGATTGTTTAATAAAATAGATTAACCAATGAGCCGGTTCCAGTTAAATTGAGTGTAATAACCCAACCGAATCGAAGAGTGCACATCCCTAATGAAAAGTATTGAAGAGGCAGGAAAGCCTGAACGACCAGAGAGAGCTTAACATCAATAAACGATTTAACGGCATCATAAAACACCTAAAAGTGTTCACTTTAAAAATAAAAAGTTGTTTTTTAATATGAAAGCAATACCGAATCTAGTGGTTTGAACCAAATCTTAAATTTTGTAATTTGATAGATTTATAAACCAAACTCCATGTGAACATAATCTATTTAGCTGCAAAACAAGTCACACAAACATGATTTATATTCTAGTTGAAGTTTCATAAACATTCATTTTATATTAGGTCAAACATAATAATAAAATAGCATAGGCAAATGATAAAATGCATCCATTGACCGGGGACATAAAAGTCATTTCACGATGTTGAATATGAGTCTTCGACAACAACATTTTTGGTTAAAAGTCAGTTTTACGGTTGGATTAGAATCCTATCTTATATATTTTACTATTTTATGACAATTATTATATTTATTTAATAAAAACGATGGTCTCTGTTTAGAATTTCATTAATTTATCTTTAGACCGGTAGTTGTGGGTTTTAACGAGGACGTCAAAGTAAACGTGGCATGTCCTTAACGTCGCACTTACTGCGCCGGATGTTAAGGCCCGGGTGGTAAAGGGCTTGTGGCTGGTTAACGGGGCTTTAACAAATAAATGGTGGGACATAGATGCTTTAACAAAGAAATGGTGGTGATTTATTGTTAGTTAAATCACAACGTGGCGTGTTAGCTAAAGTTACACTTCATACATAGAAATGACGTGACATTTTAACTAGCAAGTTTATAATCATCCACAACAAGTAGCCTTTGTGATTAACGATTAGAGTGTTTATAACTTTAAGTTATGTGAAAAAAATATATTTAAAAATTAAAGAATAGAAAAAGGTTTATTTAATTCTCAAATGATCCGTATTTTATACTTTTTAGCTTAGTAATTTAATGCAACCATGAAAGCGAATATTATCGTATCCCACAAGATTTGGCAAAATAAAACAATTGCGATTTTAATTGATTGTGCCACGTGATCAACCTAGTCATACTACATGACAATGGACCATGTCTAGTTTCTTCCTTAAAAGGTTTATTAAATAATAAGAAAAATGAAATAAAATACTATGCATGCATTTATATCGAAAGAAATAGTTTTCTTTAATATGAGTTTGGTTTGATCCAATATTTCTTTAGTAAAAAACTTGAACCGCTTATATAAGATCTGTAATTTATATAGGGTATGTTTGGCATGGAGCTTTTAGGAGTTAACGCTTTAAGCTTTTAAGAAAAAACCCATATTTAATAAAAAGTTTTGTTTGGTCGGAGTAGCTTCAAGCTTTTAGATAGGTAAAAAAAGCTCCATATTTGAACGCTAGTATTGGTAGCGTTTGAGAAAAAGCTAGCTACAAGCTTTTACATTTGAATTTACAAGTTTGACCCTTGAACTTATATCAACTTTTGTTAATTTATATAATAGTTACATATTCAACCCTTATTCAAAACTAACTACCCCAACGACTTTTTTAGGAGCTATAACTTTTTCACACGTTAAATTTTTTTTAAACAAATTATATCATAAAAACGAGCATTTTATTCTCTTTAATTTGAGTATGATATTGTTATATTTCTTTAACTTTAAAAAAATTAACATACTACGTGATTATCGGTTAGGATCGGTAAAAAGTCGAGTCAGGTGAGCTCGAGTCATGTGTAAGACCAAATTAGGAGTCGAGTCAGATGAACTTGAGTCATGTGTAAGACCAAATTAGGGTCAGAACGCGTCGATACAAAAAGGGTTAAATTAGTTCAATTCGTGTCGGTACGCTTTTGAGTCGAAAGGGGTCAGGTCAGAACATGTTTCAGCTAGTTTTGTTAAAATCTTCTGCTACTCTGCCTAACACCTAAATATTTAAAAAGCTACAGCTAACAACTACCAGCTTCCAGCCTTCAGCTTTCAGCTTCCAACCTTCAGCTTTCAGCTTACAGCTAACAGCTAGTTTTGCCAAACATACCCATAATCTAGTTAGTTTTCTTTTGTTTTAACAAAATAAAAATACAAAGATAATACGAGTTTTAACGTTATTTCTAAGTGTAATAATGTTACAATCGCGATAGACTCCAACGAAGACCAAGACAACATCATTTATATAATGAAACTTGTCTATGTCATCCTTGGTTATGTAGGACTATAAGTAATAAGAGCATGTATACCGAATATGACGACAAGCAAACACGAAACTTGAAACACCTTGGAAGATATTTGGTTTATGGGGTTATGTTTAAAAAATTTGCTGACACGTATAGTATCATGTGATACCCGACTTGATTACCGAAGCATACACATTCGATTACCCAAACGATACTACTAAACAATTTCTTTTTTTTTCTTTATTCTTGGATAATAGAGTAATATGCTAATTTGTTGCAAAAAAAATTTGTTACATGTTTGGTTTCTATGTTTAGTAACTTCAAATTTAATACCTGGTTGCTAATTTTTTTAAAAGAAGAAAAAAAAGAGAGAGGTTAGTTTATACAAGAAATTAAGAATAGATGAACTTTCAAGTCCAATTTCACAAAGCCCAAATAGCAAATACCAACTTCAGTTACCATGAGGGCCTGAATTGTGAGTTTTAAAGCCCAGTTTCTCAAAGCCCACAACAACATCGGTTGTTGAGGTGTACAAAGTTACAAACAAACCGGTTCTAGTTATGACCCAAGTTGTATGATTGACACCGGGTTAGGAACCCCTATGTTAAAACCGGTTTAGAACCGATTAAGACGAACTGAACCGGTAAAAAACCAGAACTTGGTTAGAACTAAACCAATCTTTTCTATTTGAAAATTGGTTTGGAACCATAACCAGTTTGTGCAAAAAATAGTTTTGACTTTTGTTGACACAAACAGGAAATAGTTTGAGAAAGAAGAAGAAAACAGGTTTTGTACATCTATAATCATCAGTTTGATTGACCCTAGGAACTTTTTGATTATAATAAAACATATGTTGTAATCTATTTTCCAAAATGTTTAACTCGTTCATTTTACCCTATCAAATAAGATACTTACCTAGGTTCATTTTAAATCCTAAACAAATAATCCATTAAAAAAACAATTACATTCAAAATTTTCAACAAGTTAGAACTACCTAGGGACTAGATTTGTTATTTAACTGGTGTTCTAAACTTCTAATTAAATAGGAAAATTGGTTTTATTGGTCTCAACTATTTTATTTTGGTCATTGCTGGTCCCAACTAACGAACTGGTCTGATGGTCCCAACTTTTAATGTATTTGTTCCTAGCGATCCGCAGCTAACAGAATCCTAACGCCGTTAGTTGCAGGTCGCAGGAAAAACGTTTTTGGCCGTGAAAGTCAATTTTTGCCAGAAAACACCACCTAAACACCGCGACCACCACCAATTGACTCACCGCCAACCAACCACCATCACTTAATCACCATCAACTGATTCTGACGTTGGTTCTAGGGTTCCGGCGACCTCAATAATTGAGGCTTTTACTATAAAAAGGTTCCTAAATGTACGATACAAATACAAAGTTACCATGATGTTTGAGACAAAATTGTCGAGTTTTCGGGAAAAAAATGTGTGTTTTCCGGCCAAAAACGTTTTTCGGGCGACCTGAAACTAACGACTTGAGAATTCTGTTAGTCGCGGACCGTTAGGAACAAATACGTTACAAGTTGGGACCGTCAGCAGCACTTCGTTAGTTGGGACCGGCAGTGACCAAAAAAGATAGTTGAAACCAATAAAAACCAATTTTCCAATTAAATATTATATATTATTCTTTTAATTAACATGTCTCGTATTATAATTTTTACAAAACTAAAAATATAATAATCAATACTCAATTAACACGTCAAAATCCCCGTTGTCACGGGTCTAAGTGGAGTAACAATGACTCCGGTGTTTAATGGGAAGTTTTTGACAACTTTAGTGAGGAAATCAAGATGTGAACAAACACACAAGAATAAATAATTCATGAATCAAACAAAAGTAATAACGCATAAAATTGTCCAAATATATGTACCACACTTTGTCCTTTTTATTTAAAGTTCTATTGAGCTTTAAAGTTTTAGATTCTTTTAGATGTGAACACTAGTATTGATAATTCATGTGATCAAATAAAAAGTAATAACGTATAAAATTGTTAAAAAGTGTGTAGCATAGTTTATCGTTTTGTTATAAATTCTATTGAGTATTATAGTTTTAGATTTGGGATATTGGTTTTTAATACTTCCAACTTTCCCTCATTGGTAGATAACACTCCCAACTTTCGATTTGTTATCCACCACTCCCAACTTTCACCCTATTTTCCTGCACCACTCCCCGTCTAAATGAACACTAACCTCGTTAATGTTTTGGACTAAAAATGTCATTCAAATTAGTTGAGGAGGTAAAACAGAAATTTTATTTTTAACACACAACCTCCATTTCCGGTGACATCGTTTTTCCGGCGACCTCGTTTTTTCCGAAAAATTTGAGTTTTCCGTCTATCTCGTCTTTCAGAACACCATATCCATCATTTCACCGAGCTTCATATATGAATTTGAGTTTTCCGGCGAGTTGCAGGTTTCCGGCGAACACCATATCCATCATTTCACCGCCCACCGCCCCAAAACCGCATCCCCCGCCCCCCGCCACCACCAGTGTCTCACCCAGCCACCTTCCTGGATCGTCTGCGTGCCAGAAAATCGAGTTGCAGGTTTCCGGCGAGCTCCATCTTCATCATATCTCCACAGGTGCACAATCTTCATGATCTCCATCATCTTTTTACACCTTTTAACCATCTCCATTTTCTGAAAAACAAGATAGCCGGAAAACTCAAATTTTCCGGAAAAAAAGAGGTCACCGGAAATAGAGCTTGTGTGTTAAAAATAAAATTTCTGTTTTACCCCCTCAACTAATTTGAATGACATTTTTAGTCCAAATATTAACGAGGTTAGTGCTCATTTAGGTGGGGAGTGGTACATGAAAATAGGGTGAAAGTTGGGAGTGGTGGGTGACAAATCGAAAGTTGGGAGTGTTATCTATCAATGAGGGAAAGTTGAGAGTATTAAAAACCAATATTCCTTTAGATTTTTATAACAAAGTGTATGTTTTGTATTTGTTTTTAATGCCAAATTGTTTGACACAAAATATATAAACAGAATTATAGTATTAGAGATTTAAGTTCGGTAGCTCTTTCTGATTGTATCTGACTTTACAATTTCTGTATTTTTACATGCACAATTGCATATTGTGGATATAACATTTATTTTTGGTTTAAATAAGCTAAAAATCATCTAAAGAATAAGTTTTAATCTGAATAGTTAATTATTGTTGATTTCTTTTACCAAGGACAAATTGCCTTTGACTCTTTGTTATCATATCAGGTAGTCAATGACCATAGGCCCGACACCCTGCTAGGCCCAAGTTTTTCTTTTCAAAAAGAATTATATATTTTTATGAAAAAAATATGCATAATCAATGTTTTAACACAATTACAAGACCATTAGCTTGGTCTAGTAGCAAAGAGGTATGACATCTAACCAAAAGGTTGTGGGTTCTAATCTTATTTAAGACATTTTTAAGTTTATTTTTATACAAAAGTTTTTTAAATAACTCAAATCATAACCAAGTAAACCCATTTAAAATAAAAATTGTTTAAACCTAATAAAATGTTTTTTTCACTTAAGGCCAAAAAAATTTTCGTCTTTCGCAAAGAAAAATTTCGCCTTCTCGAAGTCGGCCCTGCATATGATCACAATGTGTGGTTGCACTCTGCGGCATCCCATTCCTTGGTATGCAGATAAGTGTAGTTCAAACTTCAAAGTCACGAATGAATACTCAATAGGCGCTCCCTAAATACATGATATATAATATCACAAATCAACTTTCTAACATTGTAATATATTCATTTGGGAATTGGTGATTATGTTATTGATTGGTGTTAGTGGTTAACGGATAAATGTAATATATTCATGTGGAGAGCATTGTTGGATCGCTTGCCTATCAAGACGACATCAAGTAGAAGATATATTGACATTGGTAATACTTTATCTATTTTTTGAGGGGAGAGTGAGGAGATGGCGGATCATGTATTAACCGGATGTGGTTTTTCTATGGGGTTGTGGGAGGGGTATGTTAAGGTGGTATGGTTACTATTTATTTATTTTTTTGCTTAAAGATGTGGTGGAGACGCATAGGATGGATGGATGGATTATCTTCTTTGTGAAAGGAAATTATTATAGAATTTTTGACGATAAACGGTGCAATGTGATAGAGATTGTAGCATATGTGAAGGCGCTTCGTAATAGACACAAAAACAAAGATAGAGATTGAAAGTCTTAGTGTAATATGCATATGATGTGATGTAGTTTGGCGACCCCTTTTCTCCGTCTTGGAGATCGGGTGGTTTTCGCGTGTGCCTTATAACGTTCACCTTTCAAAAAGAAAAAAAGAAAGAAACTTTCTACTATATGGTGGGATATGTATGGAATTTGAAAGCTAAATGAAATACAACAAACACAAACAAAGTTGAGTTATTAAAGACACTTAATCGAGTTAAGTTTGCTTTTCACTTTTGACAGCTTTAACAAATTAAAAACTAATTATTGAAAGTGTTTTTTTTTAAATCATTAAAATTGTTATGTAAGCATATGTGTAACTATTGAAATTTTAGTTATCAATATAGATTTGTACGTGTCATAATTACTTGAACTAGATTGTTTGAAACAAATAAGTTTGAAAATGTAGTTTATCATAATTCAACTTAAACAAAACATTTTTTAGTCACTAGTTATATATTTTAAAGCTGTCCTTTATATTTTAAGTTGATAAACATTTTATTAAACAAAAATATAGAAAGATGGTGCATCTTAATTTATTACAAATAACGATGAACTTTTAAGAGTGATTAGAAGAATCATATAAATTATTAGAGAATATTAATGCGAACTACCAATTTGTGTCATTCACGATATTTTGTTTCCATTTGTAGTTCATGATTTTTTATTGAGTTTAAAGTTTATTTTTATTTAATCTCAATTATTTCATCTGATTTGTTTGGTGTGAATTTAGGAATGTTAGATATATGACCGTGTTCGTTAGTTGGCGTATATGGTTGCGGTACTCGTTTGACATTAGTCATCCGGTGAATAGAAACTACTGAACTAGCGATTAATCAGAATTAAAGGGACTATTTGGATTGTAATTTTTGTATGTATATTTTAAAAATTATATACATAGTATATGTACATATATAAAATTTTGAAAAATTACATCTAAAAGTTCACATAGTCACATAGATGCTTCAAAGTTCACATAGCATAGTTTAAGCATTATCAATTATACGCAAATATAACAAATCAATGGAAATATCAATAATTAGGGTTAAAAGGTTAAAACCAGCGTCCGATTGTCTTTCAAAATTAAAAAAAAGGGAAGAAAAGAAATTAAAAAAAAATCCGATTTGGGTCGTTTTTGCCGTCTACCGATTAACAGAACCGATTCGCTAAAAAATCATCAGCCTAGGATACCTAGCAATTAATCCTCACCTAGGCCCGATTTTTACAACACCGTTGTCGTGCCAAACCTTAAACGAATCTAAAGGATACAAACCTAAAATAACCGTGTTCTATAATATTGTAGAACACGGTTCACACACACACACAATATTTTTTTTAAAGGTCAACGAATTCTTTAATTGGAACTGACTTAATTCACCATGACGGGATACACTCCTATTTCGATATGAAAAAAAAAACCCTCACATTATGCCAACGCCCGTGGACATTCATCTGAAGGCACACCAGCGCGGTGAGGTAGAACCCATTAAGTTTAGTGATCCAACTAGCGAATGCCAGTGACTCGCCTAATTTCTCATGTCACCTGGTGCTGTCAAAACAAAATGATGAAGACATAAATCAAACCTAGTCATACGAAACATCAAGTCTCTCTTATCTCACATGTATATTATATTATAAATAGTTAGAAAGATAATAAAAATGTCTAAATCTATGTGTGGAGTCGTGGACTATGAAGTAAGATACAAGTAGGGGGAGTCTTATTTTCCAAGTCTCCGTATGGACCATATATACGACAAGACAAGACAAGACAATCCAATTTTTCAACCCTTTTGACCACCGAACTCTTGTTTGACTGGCAAGACAACATCATAGTCTTCCACTAAAATAGTAATATTAAAATCACTAATTTGAAATATAGATACGATAGAAAACAATTTTAGTACTAATGCATATTAGTGTTTAAGAAAGGTTAACGTACAAATGAAATTAACGTGCTAAACATGAAAATCAAATAGAATATTATATATATAAGTAGAGTAATTACATAATTACTCTACTTGTATATATAATTACTCTACTTGATTATCACATTTAACACGTTTATTTCATTTGTATTTAATCCAAACTCTTAGTGTCTATATATCTACGTTTTTGTTTTTCTCTAAAGTCTAAACTCTAAACATAAATCATGTTTTTAAAATTAAACTAGTGTCAGCATCTTGAACGATAAATACTTAAAAGAATGCGTTCATATCGTACTTAAGAATGAAACATAATATTGGAATATCCCTCTAAAAAGGAATAAGTTTTCCTAACAATAGTTTCAATATTAAATAATTTATAAAAGTTTAAAAATTATTTATAACTTTTTGATTAATTAAAACAACAAATGATTTGATTAGTTTTTATACAAAATAAAATAAAAAGTAATAAAAATATTTAACTATGTTTTATGCTTGGTCAGAGCTCATTATATTGTTTCTCTAATTTATGTATCTAACTTGGCCTATGATTATATCGGTCTTGTTTATATTTGTTACATGGTTTTGTCTTTCTATCACTTGTTGATGAACTAGAAAAAACAAAGCTTGACTCATTCGATTAGTTTATACATGGAAATGTTGAGACATCCATCGAATGCAGTTTCCCGTGATTGATTCTACGAATTTAGTTAGCTCTTAACACGATCAACATGTTGTTGGTTCATGCATTAACTACACGTCTTCTAACCATAAGTTCTCCAACTATGACACGTTGGAGCCCACCAAACGTGTTAGAGCTGCCTTGACCTTAACGAATAACGATTTATTCATGGTTGAACAATGTATTATACGTTCTTTGACCGTTCAATAAATATTTTTCTCGACTTTTCTCAAAACATTCACAATGAATGCTTTAGCTAACTATCTGGAACAAATATAGTTAACATTTATATCATATGTTTATAATTTTATTACATGCTATTCTCAAAATATGTGACTGCATTAATATTTATATCATATATTCATATTTTTCTTACATGGTATTTTCAAAATTTGTGATTGCATTAACATTTATATCATATGTTCATATTTTTATTACATGGTATTTTCACAATTTGTGATTGCATGCACACTATATATGTTGGATTTATATCATACAACTAGGTTAGTTACCCGTGTAGCACACGGATTAAAATAAATAAATTTTTTTAAATAATAACATAATGTAAAATACATAAAAGATGTATCACATATATAAAGTTAATATTATACGGTAAAAAAATTACACATTACCTAATTTGGAAATAAAAAGTTGTTAGAAATTCATAAATCATAAATTATTTCTTTGTTATTTTCTATATCAAAATTTAGTTGAAAATGCCTACTTTTTTAAACCAACTCGTGGACCAAAAGTCATTCTAATCTTAAATTGTTTTGGCATGAACAATGTTTGATACATTAATCGGTTAAAGAAACCCACCCGTTTCGTATTAATTACTTATAAAAATCTAATATTAATAACTAATACAATATATTTTATATGGAAAATTGGTTTTAAATACTCCCAACTATGTACTATTGGCAAATAACAGTCCAAACTTAACACTTTCCTGGTGGTGGTCCAAACTAAAGGTGTATTTGTTTCCGATGGTCCGCGACTAACGAAATGTTAACCCCGTTAGTCTGATTCATACGTGGTGCGCCCAGTTGTCAAAAAGTGATTACGTGGCAGCTTACATGGCATGTGGCTTTTTAAATTATATATAATTATATTAAAATACTATTTAACCCAACCCAGCCACCCGTCACCCCCCTTCTGCAACCAAAACTTCATCTCCGGCACTCCGTCGAGCCGCCACCACCACCTTCATTGTAAAGCATAATTACCTCAGGTTTTAATTTCTTAAACCCAAAACGAGTCGGATACGAGTTCATCGGAGGAGAAGGTGCAAAAGTATCAAAATTTTGAAGCCTATATGTTCGCGTTTCATACAAATACTACGACTAATCGAAGCTCCCCGGATTTACAAACCTAATTCAGATCTCAGATCCACGACGGAAAGCTACAACTCGATTTTCCGGTGACGTGGATTCGAAATTACGGTGATTGATTGTAGATCTAAGAGAAAGAGAAAGAGAAAGAGAGAGGGACTCTTGTGAATCGAAAGGGATAAAGCGTCTAGGGTTCCGCCCAACGTATGGTGGCTCAACGGTAGCCGGCATTAGCGGTAGAAGGGCTAAGACGACTGACAATGGTAGTTAGATAGGTGGACCACTAATACCTGAACCACCTGAACTTTCCCATGGGGTTAACTTTGGCCGGAAAAATTAAGTAATGGTGGTGGACAGGTGGTGGGTTGAAGACAAAGATGGTGGTGGTTGTGTGTTGAATATGGTGTACGGGATAATGGGAGATGAAGTGGTGGTTAAATAATCTTTTAATATATTATATAATATATTTATAAATAATATTAACAGTCACGTGCCATGTAAGCTGACACATAAGCATTTTTGACAACTAAGCGTGCCACGTAAGCATCGGACTGACGGAGTTAACATTTCGTTAGTCGCGGACCACTGGAAACAAATATCTCTTTAGTTGGGACCGCCACCAGCCAAGTGTTAAGTTGAGACTGTTATTTGCCAATAGAACATAGTTGGGAGTATTTAAAAACAATTTTCCATTTTATATTAAACAAATTAACATATTTATGATGGTATTAATTTTTTTAAATTAAGATGGAATTATTAAAAATTGAAAATAAAATATTAAAATGGAAAATGTATTTAATATGAGAGAGAGGAGGGAATATTTTGTAAGGATTAACATACTGATTACATGTGGCATAAGTAAACATTTATTTATTAATTAATATAGATTTTAACATCTTTAGTGAATAATAATAATATCCTACTTGTGGATTGATATTAAGTTATTAACAATACTAGCTTTATTGCATTCACCAATGGGCACACTATATATGTATTCTAACCTTATATATTGCACACACTATTAATATAAGTGGGACAAAGACGGATAGTGAAGTTTCAAATTGTACATTGGCCCATTGGTAAGAGATTGCGGCTATAATTTGAACGTGTGGGTCTCTTCTACTTCTAAAGTTGTTATTACATACAAAGACTTTGATTCATTAACCAATCCAAATCCATATCACTCCAACAATCATTTTCTTGGTCATATCTTGTACCAAACAAAACAAATGGATGAATATGAATATGATCAATATGATGAATATGATCATGAAGTCCCACATCACTTCATATGCCCAATCTCCCTACAAATCATGAACGATCCGGTAATCGTCGCCACGGGCATCACCTACGACCGAGACAACATCCAACGGTGGCAATTACACAACCAAAACAACACATGTCCGGTCACAAACCAACCACTTCCCATAACCACTGACTTCACACCTAATCACACCCTCCGTCGTCTCATCCAATCGTGGCGTGTTTCGGGTCAAGTTCATGCGAGCCAACCTTCGTCCGAGGTTAAGGTAATTTCCATTAACCTAATCAAGAACCTTAATCTTTCAGAAATGAAAGTTTCATCACTTAAAAATTTACAAAGTCTCGCTTCCGAAAGTGAGCATATTAGGGTTTTGTTGAAAGAAGTTGGTGTTGTTAAAGCTATGATTAATGTAGTTGTTTCATGTTATTTAAACAACACAATTGTTGGTTTAGAAGAAGCCCTTAATGTGCTTCATCTTGTTCGGTTTACACATGATGATACGAAATCGATTGTTTCAAAACATGATAGGATCATACATTCCTTAACATGGGTTTTGGATCTTGATTTGTTTGATGAAGAACCAAACACAAGGTCCATGAAACTACATGCAATAGTTTTACTAAAAGATATTATACACAACGCAGAATCGCTTATTCTTGAGAGATTAAACCGGGATTTCTTCAAATCGATAGTACTCGTTCTTCAAAATCGAGAAATTAACAATCTTGAACATGGAATCAAGGAGGTTTTGCATGTGATGCTTACCACATGCACATGGCCAAGAAACTGCTCAATGATGGTTGATTCGGGTGTGGTTTTCGAGCTTGTTGAGATTGAACTTGGGTCACCCGAAAAGGGGGTTACCGAGTTAATAATGGGAGTGTTGTTTCACTTATGTTCTTCGGCCGATGGGCGAGCTCAACTTCTTGGTCACGCGGCTGGATTAGCCGTGATCACGAAGAGATTAACGAAAGTGTCTCAAAAGGTCGACGAGAGAGCGTTGATGATCATTTCGTTGATATCGAAATATTCGGGGACCTATGGGGTGCTTAAGGAGATGATGAGAGTTGGAACAGTTGAGAAGCTATGTATGGTGCTTCAAGTAAATGGTGTACATTCATACTCAAGGGAAAAGGCTAGAGAGATCCTTAAAAGACACTCAAATGTGTGGAAAGACTCTCCTTGTTTAGATGTTACTCTTCTAACAAGGTATCCTAGTTAAGTTAATTAGATCCTATATATAAGTTTTGGTCGGTCATTAAACACATCAATTGTAATTGGTTTTATTTATATACTTGTTTTCACAATAATTTAATTTGATATTATATAGTAAATCAATGAAAACAACACAAGAAATTGAGTAGCAATAATTGATAAATGAAGGAAAAGATGAGTAAAGCTACTTTCTCTATTTGTTACTCTAGAAAAAAAGGCCACGCCTGATTTTCCAATGAGTGGATATCATGTTTTTGAAGACTTTTTAAGATTTTTCATCATTGATCAAAATGCTTGTACCATGGATTTTAAATGCTAAAGTAATTGTTTCCAAAACTAGGGCATTATGGTGGACGTAATAGTTCTTGAATTATTATTTATAGTAGTAGTTATTAGGGTGGACGGAGTGGTCTCGGGGGTGAGATTGGGGTAGATTTGGTATCGACGGGAAAACCACCTAGACCATTTTGGTACCGAGTCAAAACCTTCCCGATCTTTTAGGCAACCCCTATATCTTTGAGGATTAAAGAAGAAATGTAAGATGAATGATGGATCTTGCGATGACATCTTTTATGAAGTGTTGTTCGCGTGTGTTTTTATTTACCTCATACAACATGCTAAAGTGTTATGAGTTGTTCAAAAACATTTGGTGAACAAAAAGTAAGGGTGTCAATTCTTGACACGGCCCAAACCCGACACGAAAAAAACAGGTTTTGGGTCAACTAACATGACCCATTTAAAAAACGCGCCGGGTTCGGGTTGACATGTATAAAAACAGGTTGACCCTGTTAACCCGTTTAGTTTTAGATTTCTTAAAATGTTTTGGAGAACTTAATTACTTTTCATTCACCATATTGTCTTTTTAGGTCTCTCTTAAATTCTAATTTTCATAAATAACAGTTTTAAATATTCAACTAGAATTTCACTACCCAAGATGCATTTATTTTGTCCATTCACCAATATGCATTAAATATCGTCAAATCTATCTATATCTAAATCGACTCATGCTTAAATTTCATTTGAATAGTGCAATATATGCTTTTGATTTTATTATAATTTGTATGTCTAATTATATAAAATAACTTCTTTAAAAAAATATGGGTTAAACGGGTCGTGTTCGGATCGACTCGAATTTATGTGTCTGCGGGTTAAGGTTGACACATTTGACACGAATAATAATATGAGTCGGATTCAGGTTGCACATTTCAACCCACCAACCCGACACGTCTAGAAAAACCAAAGTTTAGTCCCCAAATTGAAAATCCAATTCTTGAAACCAAAAAGCCTCATCCTTTCAAACCAAACCCAACCAAGCTTTCCTTGCAACACAAACATTCAATCATAGGATAAAGTGATCACATACAAGATCCACTTGTCAGTGTAACCAACCCACCACCACCACAACATGTCTTCCCTTACCCTCCATTTCCAACCACCGTCCACCACCCTCTTCCACCGCCACCACCACCACCACCCGTTTCCACCGCCACGTCACCATCAAATCCTCCTCCACCCAAATCCAACCCTTAACCCAAGACGACCTCAAAAAACTCGCCGCCGACAAAGCCGTGGAATACGTCAAGTCCGGCATGGTCCTCGGCCTCGGCACCGGCTCCACCGCCGCCTTCGTAGTCTCCAAAATCGGCCAACTTTTATCCTCTGGCGAGTTAACAAACATTATAGGCATACCCACTTCAAAACGGACACAAGAACAAGCCGCTTCCCTCGGTATCCCATTATCCGTATTAGACGACCACCCAAAGATCGACCTCGCTATCGACGGTGCGGACGAGGTCGACCCGGACCTTAACTTGGTCAAAGGCCGCGGAGGCGCCCTCCTGAGGGAGAAAATGGTGGAGGCCGCCTCCGAGGCCTTTGTGGTGGTCGTCGATGACTCGAAACTAGTTTCGGGCCCCGGGGGAAGCGGCCTGGCAATGCCGGTTGAAGTGGTGCAGTTTTGTTGGAAGTATAATTTGGTTAGGCTTCAGGAGTTGTTTGCGAGTGAAGGGTGTGATGCGAAATTGAGATTGAGTGATGATGAGAAGCCTTATGTGACTGATAATAGTAATTATATTGTGGATTTGTATTTTAAGACGCCGATTAAGGATGCGTGGGCAGCCGGGAAGGAGATTTCGGCGTTTGAAGGAGTGGTGGAGCATGGGTTGTTTTTGGATATGGCGACGGCGGTTATTATTGCCGGAAAAGATGGTGTTAGTGTCAAGAGCAAGTGACTGAAAGATATTGGTTTGATCATATAATGTTGAGGTGTTAATCTTGCCATTGTATATTCGAATTTATGTTGATTCAAGTTATAAGTGTAAATCATGTAAATTGTATCGAGTTGGTTGGCTAAATCGTTGAATTCAAACACGACTGATGCAGCGTACTAATAGTAAACGAAGGCTAATCACGTTGATTCTTTGAATACCCGTGATGATCCTTCCCCAAACCCTCAAATTCGACCCCAAAAGGCAGGAATTTGAAAAGTCAATTAATTTTTATTAAAAACTGATCAGTGATCAGTCAGGAGGTAACTCAGCATATTAATAAAACATCCAAAATTGGTTTGGGCCAACAAAAATAACCACATGCCAAACAACAGCTCAAAAGAAAACCCAAAAACTAGACAAGAAATATAAGTGGCTTAAAAGTCTACTTAGAAGGCTTATTTTGGAAAAATAAATGGGATAACCCGCCTACGACGTGGCCCACGTTCCAACGGTCATTTTGGCTGGTAGCACGCTTAAAACGGAGGTCCATAGCTTAAGTTATGTCCATTTTCGTGCAGTACCTCTGGAAGCGTGATCTTAGGCCTCCAGAAACATCATTGCCCGATTTTCCACACTTGGGCACACATCAACGACCCAAGCACAGTATTAAAGACATTGATCGTTTAATCCTAAGTAGATTTGAAATCATGTCATCTGAACATGACATGTTATAATTCATTGGTCTAAATTAGTCAAAAGAATTGAAAAGCTTAATTCTCTAATTCTACCGATTATGAATTAAGGGTGTTGCAAACAGGTTGGCTGGTAAACGTGTTTAGTTAAATGGGTTGACAGGTCTATCTGTTTAATTACATGTGTTAAACAAGTCAACTCAAACATGACCAGTTAATGACATAATTCAACGTGTTAAATATGTCAACTTGAATGCGACTCAAATTATGAAAAGTGCAGGCCATAAAATGATAAAACCTAATTATCTTTTATGTATGTGTTTCAGATCATGTTAGAAATTATGACCACTAATTTCATTTTGCATTTTGATTTTAAAACATAATGTACTACATTAAGTTGATTCATAATAACCAAAACTACAAAATATAATCAACCAAAAAGGAAGCCTTCAAATAAATATACTGATCTGTAGCAGCTGTTGATCAATTTAAGGAACAGAAGCAGCTTCCTTGCTTTCGATTAGTTTAATGAAGTTGGCAACGATTGTCTTGCCTTCGGTAGTTATAATACTCTCCGGATGAAACTGCACACCCTGCAGTCGAAACAACATAATATTAACATTCCACTTTTTTATTAGAAATAAAAAAAATAATTCCAAATTGACCACTTGTGTGATTTGAGTTAACCAAACCTGCAAATGTCGATGCACTTTATGACGAGCAGCCATTACAAGCCCATCCTCAGTCCACGCTGTAATTTCAAGTTCGTTATCAGGAAACGTTTCCTTCTCGATCACAAGGCTATGATATCTACCAACTGTAAACGGGCTGGAAAAGAAACACAAAACAATAATAAGATTACATGGGATCCACCAGTACTCTGCTAGCCAATGAAATGACATACTTTGATATGCCGGTAAACAAACCGTCTTCCCCGCCCTCGTCATGATAAACGAGTGAACTTTTCCCATGCATAACACCATAAGGCGACCGCACAATTTTCCCTACAAAAAGTTATTAACTTGTGTTTTAATATCATACAGATAATTTCATATATACCCTAGAAACTTGAAAATCATTATATATACCCTTGCAACACTAAAAAGATCATATATGCCCTTACAAAGTGGTTAAAATTTCAAATATACCAAAGTCTTAAAAACAATTTAGCAAATGACCATTTTACCCATCTTTAACTTCATTTTTTTTATCCACCCAAATGCAAGAGTTTTCTCAAAATATTGGATTGTGATTATATCTAGTTTGATTATCCGATTCGAACATACAGATTCAACAATTATCTGCAATCGAGATAACAAAAGTGGATAGATGACAGTTTGGTTTGCTTACTTATCGTCGATGTCAAACAAAATTCATGCAAACAATAGAGTTAAAACAAATATAACGAAAAGGGGTAAAATGAGCATATAACTATCTACGATATTTTTAGTTTTGGTTGGGTATATATGAAAATTTTCAACTTTGTAATGATATATATGTTTTTAATCCTTAAAAAATGTATCAAACTGATAATAAAATTACCTCCAAATGCTTCACCGATGCACTGTAATCCCATGCATACACCAAACAAAGGTACCTCGGGTCCAAGTTCCAGTACGGTTTGTAATGATATTCCAGAATCTTGTGGTGCACCTATAAACATACAATGCGCAGTAGATTAATATTAATATTATGACACGGTAATATTATAACAAAAGTGGAATGATAATGTGTTACCTGGTCCAGGTGATATAAGAATGCCTCGTGGATTTTTCCTGTAAAACATAATATTAGATATCAAATTAAAAAGTTAGACTATGAACACATGAAAGTTATAAAAGTAATTACTTTCTTAATTCATCAACGGTAAGTTCATCGTTCCTGTAGACCTCAAAGTTGCACCCGAGCTCTCCCATATACTACAACATATAAATATTTAATAACATTAATATTAACATAAGTTTGTAAAAATTAACAAATAGAGTAAAGAATAAGGGGAACCTGGCAGAGGTTATAAGTGAAGCTGTCATAATTGTCAATAACAACTATGGGACTGTTGTTCTTGCTCACGACACCAATCGAGTTCAAAGATGAATTTTCACCAACTGCATGGCATAGTCTTGGAAAAACTTTAGCTTCCTTTGAACCTGCACTGCGTATGGTAGCATTATTTACAGAAAGGAATTGAGGGGCCCGGTTGAGGTATTGAGTGTTCTGAGGTAGCAATGAAGATCGGACTTGAATCGGTGAGTTTTGAGACAATGAAGAAGCCACCATCATCATTCTGCAAGTTTAAATGTCAACCATTTGACAAAGTGTCTCTTATGTGTAATTTAAAACCTATCATGTCATTACAGTAATCAATTGTTATGTGTTTAATCATTTATTGTCAATGTTGTAAAAATCACAATTAGTCACCGATTTTAGGCACATTGATTTTAAAAATTAACATCCAAACGATTACAAGGAAATGGCAGGTGAGCAGGCAAAAAGCTACTAATCAGCATGTCACCGATTAATCTGCAATTAATCGCTAATCGGTATGCTACCAATTCGATTTCGCTGACCAACAAATCAGTAGTCAGCAAATCCGGTCAAAATCGTCCAGAACCAGTTAGATTTGGGTCAAAATCAGTCAAAATCTTTAGAGTGTTAAAAAATTAAACTTATTTGAAAAATTATGTATAAAGTTTAAAAAATTTGTATACACACGTAAAATTTTTAAAAAAACTACAAATAACATTCAAATCCGATCAACCCCTACTAATCACTAGTTAGCACCCCACCGCCAGACTAGCGCCTAATGAGTTGTACAACACTAACACAAAATATGCTATTCATCTCACAGCTAGGGTTTCAAATGGCTATTAAATTATTCATTATTTAATGCACTTTCGGATAGCAGGCAAAAAGCTGCAACACAACCCCTTTTTGTATAGCAAACCCGATCATACTAATCGGTATGCCACCGATTAATCTGCAATTAATCACTAATCGGTATGCTACCCATTCGGTTTCACTTAACCGGACCAACACATCAAGAGTCAGTCAAATCCAGTCAAAATCGTCCCAAACCAGTTAAATTTGGGTCAAAATCGGTCAAAATCTTTAGAGTGTTTAAAAAATTAAACTTATTTGAAAAATTATATATAAAGTTTTGAAACTTTTTTGTGGGTCAAAATCGGTCAAAATCTTAGGGTGCTAAAAAATTAAACTTATTTGAAAAATTATATATAAAGTTTTGAAACTTTTTTGTGGATCAAAATCGGTCAAAATTTTAGGGTGCTTAAAAAATTAAACTTATTTGAAAAATTATATATAAAGTTTTGAAACTTTTTTGTGGGTCAAAATCAGTCAAAATCTTAGAGTGTTTAAAAAATTAAACTTATTTGAAAAATTACATATAAAATTTTGAAACTTTTTGTATATACACATAAAAAACTTTTTTTAAAAATTACAAATTAACATTAAAATCCGATTAACCCTATTAATCGGTAGTAAGTACCCCACCGCCATACTAACGCCTAACGAGTAAAGAGTTCTACAACACTAATACATAATATGCTATTCATCTCACAGCTAGGGTTTCAAACAGCTATTCAGCTATTCATTACTTAAAATACACAAAATAATAAAATCACAAATTAACTCACTAACATACTAATTCAAAACAGTCCATAAACTAATAAAAACCTAATTTAACTCTGCACAACAATTCAAACAAACTCACAAAACCCTAACTATCAACAATCAGCGATTAAATACGTATACGTATACTAATTACGATTCAATAATAAGTAAACTGTAAACAAATGACATGTAATTGATTGAACACGTGATTATTATATAATAATAATAATAATTGGTTAAGCTAATGATATAGAATAATAATAATAAGATGTAACCTTGAGTTGCAATGGCAGATTGAAGCTCTGTTGTTCGATGAAAATGATGAAGGTGTATGTACAGAATTTGCTTATTTATTAATAAGTGGGTACACAATCCGATTTGTTTCACACTTTCAGGCTATTAAATGTTTTCAACAAAATAACGGTTTTACTTTAAATAGTTTTGAAGTTATTATATTGCCGTATTTGCTTAACGTTTTATTTATACAAGGGAAATAAATTCAAATTAGCGAAAATGTATCAAAAGCTGTGAAAACCATATAATACACGTGTACATAATGATTTGATAGTGATGAATAAGACGGTTTTGTAATTGTTACGCTTTCTATTTTCGATGCTCTGATTGTCTTATATGAATTATGCGGTATATAAAATTCGTTGTTATTGTGTGTATGGTATTGTCACACGCTTACACTTAAAAACGAAAATCTCAAATTTATATAACTGTGGATGTGGGCTTAATTTATTAATCTTGGATCACTTTATTAATAAAAACCTACGAACCAGTTTTATATTTTTAACTTTCTACATTAATATTATATTTATTTCGTTTATAGTAATTCTTCTCATGGCAAGGATTGGATCCCACATCCCTTACGGTGTGATGGTAAAGATGTTAATGTTACTCAGTAAAAATATTATTTGAACCTTTAAAAAAAAAAAGGCTTAAAGTTGAGAATAAAAAATTAAATGTTAAGAAAAAAAAAGTAATGATTGGTTACTTTTCAAGTAATGAAAGAGTGTAAATGGAAAGATTTTACATATGAGGCTAGGGGTGTGGGGGGCTTTAATGGGAGCTTTAACGGGGGCTCCAACCAATAATATTATGACGTGTGGCAGAGAGAGAAACTGGACAAGGGGGTGTTGGAGCCCCGTTGGAGCCCCTGGCCCTGGTGTGGAGGGGCTCCAGCGAATTTTTTTTTTATTTTTTATAAATATATTCAAACAACGTATTATTAAAAAAACTCATAAATTATTAAAAAAAACACACATTAATAAAAAAAACACATTAATATCTAAAAATAAAATAAAAACTAAGGTTAAAGAGCTAAATTAGGAGAAAATCAAATTCAAATTGATAAATTAAGGTTAAAGAGCTAAATTAGGAGAAAATCAAATTCAAATTGATAAATTAGGATTAAAGAGCTGAATTAGGGGGAAATCAAATTGATTGATTAAAGTTAAAGAGCTAAATTAAGGAGAAATAAATTGATAAATGATGGTAAAAGAGCTAATTTAGGGATAATCAAATTGATGAATTAGGGTTAAAAAGCTATACTAAGAATAAAAATCAAATTGAAAAATTAGGGTTATAGTTCTAAATTGGGATTAAACTGCTAAATTAAGAGAAAATCATATTGATAGCTTGCACATTGGATTTCAATAAACAAAAACACAAATCAAACTTAATAACAATAATAATAAAATAATAATAATAATAATAATAATAATAATAATAATAATAATAATAATAATAATAATAATACAACGAACATTCACGAAGTCGCAACGAAAACCTAAAAAAATCCCTAATCAAATCACCAAAACCACCACATATTCATGAAATTAGACCTAATTTCATATCAGATAGAAAAAAATAGCAAAAAAACCGAACGAAATAGTTCAATTGAAAGAGGAACTCACGGAAACCCTAATAACCGTCGAATTCGCTTGATTGAATCACTTGGCTGAGTTGTTGGTGCTTGTTTGATGAGAATGAATGAGCGAATAATAATATTAATATATATATATATAAGCTGAGAGATTGAATGGCCGTTACGATTCCGGTGACGGTTGAAGAGCAACCTCCGGTTTAATGCTCCGGCGATAAGTTACGGCCCAAGCGATTGGTTTGGTGTTTCGGTTTTCTGAACCATGGTTTGGAGTTATTTTATATACCCGCACCGTGTTGATGCTTTGGGTGAGTGACGATATACGCATTTTATTACGTTATATATTTTGAAAGCCCACTCGCAATATTCAAAGATCCTAGGCCCATTGTACGTGTGCACAAAATACCCGGTTCCGACCCGACCGGTGTATCTTACTCGCAAAGCCGGCTCTGAGAATTCGCATGCTCTAGCCGAGATGAAAAAATAATGTCTTTTAAGCATTAACGTGTTAAATAATGTAAACACATTTTTATACGCTAATTAAAGTGGTAATAATAAAAATAACAATTAACAAAAAAACATGATATTATAATGAGTTTATGACATACTGAAGAGGCTAATAACTAACCGAGGTTTTATGAAGCTCTTCTAACATTATTGATAGCAAATTGATGAATCAACTCTTCGCAATTTATGACAACTTGATATTCCATTCTCTAAACCTATCATTGCCAACCCGCTAAGTCTTTCTTAGGAATTGTGGATCGTACATAAGATTTCAATAACTGCAGTTTCGAAAAACTCCTTTACGCGGATGCTACCGTGACTGCTGGTGTTCGAAGTCGACTTTGTTGTTATTCCGCCTATTCGTTCTTGTTTGTATTTAGTTAACTTTTATTAATTAATTAAAAGTAAAATGGACATTTTTCAATTTTTAATGGGTCTACATATTTTTTGGTAATTAAAAAAAGTGATCTAAAATGTATGTGAGTATTATAAAATGGTGGGATTATGAGCGTTCAGGTATTTTATATATATAACATCGGAAATTTTCAAAAAAAAAAACACTTTTCGCTAAACGATTCACTGAACGTTCAGTCCATTTACCAGCCTACAACAAACTACATGTTTTACTACTAAACAAATTTCCATTATTACTAGCCACCTCCTCTATAAATTTGCTTGGTTGCAACAATCGTTTGATAATTTATTAGTTGTTGGTGTAATATTCCCCCCCCCCCTCCCCATATACACAATTTCCGTTGAGAATTGCTCGTCATGCATAAGAATATAAGTGTGTCAAAATAAAAAGAAGTGTCATTGAAGAAACACTAAGTAACCCCGGGCAGATTATAGGTAATCTGGGGGCCAGGTAATGTTTCCCACGAAGGTTAGGTCCAGCAGAGTAAGTTGTACTTCAGGGAACCTGCAAAACAGACACCGTAAGCTCGTCACTGAGAAGGGGGGGTTCCTCCTTGTGACCACCCTCCGGCGTGAGAATCAGTCTATATTGCTCTTTGAATATAAAAGTATATGAATACTATAAGAGCAGTTATCAAGTAAGTTATACGAGATTGTAGATGATCTTACCATTCCAAGATATTGGAGTATTTATAGCCGAAGGTAGGTTTTCTAGAAGGTACAGCCGGCTGAATAGTATTCCTGTTCAACCAACAGTGGATTACGCACAGGCCATACTGGTTGGTGGGTAGGTTACAGCCAACAGTAATAAAGTCGGCTGCACTATTCCACCAACTGTAGACCATGCACGTCCCACTGACTGTGGATTGTACGCAGGCCATGCTGGTTGGTGAATAGGTTACGGCCAACAGTAATACTATTCCACCAACTGTAGGCTGCGCCTGCTCCACAGTGAGGGTTGGTGAGTAGGCAGCGGCTAATAGTGACAAACAGTACTAGAGGGTGCTCCTCCTCGCACTGTTGTCGGTGAGCTGTCACCCTGTGATTGGCTCATGGGCTGTTCTGGTCAGATCGTCTGTCCTATCCATACCTTGGTAGGTATGGTACAAAAGATCTTTCAGAATCAGACTGGCTCATTTGGGCGGGATTGTTCCCGCCTTGCTCATGCCTTCACGTGACTGCTGAAGTAGCTAGTCTTGTACGTGTAGCCCTGCTGTCTGCGGGTAGCCTTCCCTGATGGCTTGTATCCGCAACTGCGGGAACAGGCGGGGTACTTCACCATTGGGAGGCTTTCCCTGCGTGTACAGCTTGCGTACTGCGCGTAAGATTCTATGAGCATGGTGGGTCCTGCGGGAGCAGATGGCCTTTGCGCAGACAACCCTGTTCAAGGTGAGTCTTGCGGGACCAACTGGTCTCTGCTGGGACCTACCTCTTCAAGTCCCCCCAGTCCAATGTTCTTCTCATGCGTGTTTAATAAAGTGAGGTGAACTTTTGGACTTAAGGAAAGGGTTTTGAAAAGGGTTTTGTAAGGTTTTCCATGGGAAGTCCTTGTCACTTGCAGAAATGCCCGAGTTTCCTGCTTGGTCTTTGGGTATGATGCGGGTAGGTCTGTAACCTCCTCGCAAGTCAGGAGCATTGAGTCCCAGTTGTATGTATTTTCCATGAGGTTTTGGTAGTTTCGAACATAGTGATCAATTATGTTAAGACCACCAATTCCATCTTGGAGCTTCAAACAACGTAGTTCTCGACGCTCCCGCTATGCGGGGATGTTATTTCCGTTTCCGCAAGCATTGCCCAGAAGATCCTTCTTGGTTTCAATTCCCAGCGGAGCGCTAGGTATGTGAAGGGTTTTGCCTTAACACTGTACCTGCGCTCGTCTTACGGTTACTTTACTTCCAAGGTATTCCTGGCGTCAATTCCCTGCGGGTGCTAGGTATGTGAAGGATTTTGCCTTTACACTGTACCCGCACCCGTCTTATAGTTACTTGGTTGCCGAGGAATACTTGGCTTCAATTCCCTGCGGGTGCTAGGTATGTGAAGGGTTTCGCCTTAACACTGTACCCGCATCCGTCTTATGGTTACTTGTTTGCCAAGGTTTTCTTGGCTTCAATTCCCTGCGGGTGCTAGGTGTGTGAAGGGTTTCGCCTTAACACTGTACCCGCATCCGTCTTACGGTTACTTGTTTGCCAAGGTAAGGGGGGATTTTCCCGCTTACTTTTTAATATTTTCGAATTTTGAATTTTGAAATTCGAAGAGTTGGTGAAAAGATAAGAACAGTCCAAACCTCTGAAACGTCGCGCGACAGTTTCTTCTGACTGTGTCAGGACGTGCAGGAAGTTATGGTGACGTGACAGAACATGGTCATTCCAGTCGCTTTTTCAGGCGCGTGGGCGTGATTTTTCTGGCGCGTGGCCGCGAAATTACTGGCACACGTCCTTTCAACAGCTGTTGCCAGCCTGCTTTTTGCCACGTGTCATAGTTTCGTTGCACCTTTGATTTCTCTCTCCTCCGCATTAAATTCACCGCATTAATTGCGATTACTATATAAAGGGGAAGAGAGTTATCTGTAATTCACACTTTCACCTTTCTTCTTCTTCTCAAGTAATTTCCGGCAAATTTTTCTGTTCAGTAAAGCCTTACTCTGAAATCTTTTTCTTTTTTCCACCATGTCTTCTCATGATACTGATGATCAGAAGACTGCTGGCGAATGCCAGTGTTCTCTTCCTGTCGATCTGTACCAGTATATCGTCAGGAAGTTCATGCTCGAGTCTCTCGAGCCTGAGTTTCCTGAACCCCACCATACTGTGTACGATGCCCCTAGTGGCAAGATCGGGGTTTATGCTGCATTCTTTGTCTACGGAAACCTTAGGTTTCCGTTGACAAAGTTTGTGTACCGTGTCCTGGAGAGGCACGGTGTGCACCTGACAGAGGTGCACCCCATGGCCATTGCCAAGGTCCGGCACTTTGAGTGGGTGTGCCGGATACTGGGCCTTGAGCCCTTTGTTGACCGTCTGATGACCTTCTACACTTGGAGGTGCATCCAGGGGTGGTACACTCTTACAACCCGTATAAAGGGTTTAAAGATTTGTACCACCGAGCGGAGTCTTCGCTCATGGAGAAGAGAGTTCTTCTTCATATCCGCTCGCGCCGTCCCCATCGCCATGAAGTTTAAGAATGGCCAGGCGCTTCCGAACCTTCCCGCCCTTAACTACGAGGAGGCGGAATGGTTTTCGAAGATATCCCGGGTCCAGTCCCCGGTTTTCCGTTTTCCGGAGTCGGCGATGGTGATGCTGGGGATGAGCCGGGTGTGGAAGGCGGCGAATGCGGATAAGGTTCCGATCGTCCTTGAATATGGTTCGAACTCTACCCCTTATGGTATGTCTTGTTTCTTTTTTGCTGACTACGATTTTTTCTAACTTTCTTGTTGATTTCAGAGGGTAACGATCTTCAGTCGCTCCTGAATCCGCGGGAGGAAGATGGTCCTGCGCGGATGGGTACTCGTGCTCTGGACGAGAACGAGTTGCCCATCCTCGAGCAGACTGCGGGTCGGTTCGTGGAGGTTTACCCGCCAGGCCAAGAGATCCTGAGCCACCGTCGGCCAGGTAAGCCTATCTTCTACCCTGAACCTCTCAAAGCTGTGCCTGCTGCTGGAGTTCATGACATTTCTTCTTCTGAGGAATCCGCAGAAGGTCCTCCACTGGTGCGGAAGAGAAAGGCTGCCGTCGCGAAGGGCAAGGAGAAGGTGGCCTCTACGGCCGACCCGGTAGTCCTATCTGACTCGGAGTCAGATAATGCAGAGGTGGCGGGGAAGCCCGGTGGTGAAGAGACCACCGCTCCGGAGGCTGCAGGTGTCACCTCCGAGGAGGCAGCGGCAACGACGGTTACCGGTGTCAAGAGGCCGGCTCCATCGGGTTCGCCCCCGCTCGTCCGTGCGTTCAAGCTCAAGAAACCCCGTAAGTACCCCCATAATTCTTGTCTAGATTTGTTGTTTAAAATAAATTTTTCTAACACTTTTGCTTGTGTAGGTGTGGATGTTGACGCATTCCAGGGTGGAGTTGGAGCAAGTATTCCCCCGCCAATGACGGTAGGCTCGGTCAGCCTTCCCGAGGCATCGACCCAGGCGTCTACGCCTGCTTCCGCTGGTTCCAGCCTTCCTGAGGCTGTTCCAGCTGAGAAGGTGTCTCCGCCGGCCGTGAGTGCAATTTTTACAGCATCTTTCACGGAGCCGGCGGTTACTGTTGCTGAGGAGGTGGCGCCAACCATGGCTACCACAGCGGCTGCCACTATACCTGCGCCACCGGCACCGACGGCCGGACCTTCAGGTATGCGCCAGGCTTCCCGCCGATCTATGCCACCTTCCCGTCTGCCTGACCTGTTGGATGGATTTCCTTTAGGTTCAGGTGATGGGTTTGGCGGCTATCGGCCTGTTATTGACCCTACAGGTACGTAGGGTTCTTTTTCCTTTACATATTTTTATCATCTTTTCCTAACTGCCTTTGTTTCTTTTGCAGTGTCGGATTCCAATGAAGTGTATGTTCCAAGATGGAACATACGCCGAGGAACAACCCTTCGCACCCCTGTGGAGTGCGTGGACTGGGCTCGCCACGCTGCTCCTCATGGTGCGTTGGGGGAAGCCATGGCTAGCTACCAAGAGGGTAGGCTAACCAATGAGCTTCGGGTTCTCCAGGCCCGAACGCAGCCCCGCGTCGAGCTGCTTTGTCGTGAAAACGACAAGTTAAAAGCAGCTCGCGCCAAAGATATATCTGAAGCGCGGGCTCTTCGGGAGGAGAACCGGCAGTTGGCCGCTGCCGCAGCCGAGAAGGAGAAGGCATTCAAGGCCCTTGAGGTTGAAGTCCAGGCGCGACTCGAGGCCCGCTCCAAGGCTGCCCAAGCTGTGAATGAACAGCTTCGGCTGGCCAAGGAGACTGCGCGAAACTCAACTGAGAGGGCTGCCAAGGCTGAAGCTGTTGCTGAGCCACTTCGCGAAGAGAATGAGCAGCTTAAATGCAAATTAAAGGCTCTTCAGCATGCTCATGACGCCTTGGCAATGGAAGATGCCAAGAAGCTGCAGGAGATCCTTGACCAGAGGGGGGTGCTTGACCGTACTGAAAGGAAACTCAAAAGCGTCGAAGAAGCTGCCGCCAAGGAAGTTCAACTTGCCAACCTTGATAAAAGCGGAGCCGAACGTGCTTGTAAAGAAAGTCAAGCTACCCTCCAATGGTTGCTTCGAGAAGCGTTGCCTCAGGTATCCTCTTTTTCTTTACGCTTTCTGCTCGTAATTAGAAAATGTTCTAAGTATTCTTTTGTAGGTTGTGCGTCAGGTCCTCTCAGAGACCTCTTACGACGATGCAATGAGCGCAGCCCTCAACGCTTCTCATGAGGATGGGCAGAAGACTGGCTTCCTGCTTGGTCTAGGGTTTGCTGAGAGAGGCTTTCCGCCCTCCAACTTCCCTTTATTCAATGTTAATACTGAAGCTGCTTATGACCAAGCTGTGAATCAGTACGCTGCCTTCCCGCATCCAGTGGTGGAGAAGGTGAATGAAGTCGCTGCTGCTGATGATGGGCTAAACATCCTTAAGGCTTTCCTTGGGCAGCCGCGCTCTGATGGTGCTGGCCCAAGCGGAGGTGGCCCTGAAGCCTGATCCTGAAGATCCCTTCCCGCTGCTAGGATAGACTTAGCTTTGTATAAATTTCTTTTAGGCGGGTAGTTACCCAGCCATTCTTGTAATTGATTGTGAAATATTAATCTCTTTGCGTATAAGATTGTTATTTCCTTCCTTGGGTTCCTTGCTTTATAAACTTATGACTTGCATACTTAGTTTGATTTAGCAATTTTCCAAGTGTTTAGAATAAGAACCTTTGAACGTGGTTGATGATGGGTTAAAGTTTCGCCTCCTCCCTCGTGATTGTGCGGGTAAAACCGTCACTTGCACTTGGTAGGATGGCTAATCTTTACCCTCTATCTGACCTGCGTGTAGGTTTCCTTTTCGAAATTTCTAAGGCATTAAGTTAAACCTTTGAACGTGGTTGATAATGGACTAAAGTTTTCGCTTCCTCTTTCGTGATTGTGCGGGTGTAACCGTCACTTGCACTTAGTAGGATGGCTTTAACTTCAGACCTATATCTGACCTGCGTGTAGGTTTTTCTTCTTTTTTAAGTGTTCATAAGTTAACCTTTTAACGTGGTAGATGGTAAGTTAAGTTTGGCTTCCTTGTTCGTGATTGTGCGGGTAAGACCGTCACTTGCACTTACAAGGATGTCTAAACTTTACCTTCATCTGACCTGCGTGTAGGTTTTCCTTAGAACTTTTTAACATTTTGGCGTTGTGTTTATGCGGGTATTGCCGCCTTCCACACGCAACTACTTCTTCCCGTAAGGGAAGTTCATAGGTTACAAGCTATCAATACATCATGAAAGGAGAATCATTTCCATTAGAAGTGGCTCTAGGCCTTTTCTTTACAAGTTGGAATTGATCTACATATAACATTTGCGTAATTGAGCTCCATTCCATGTTCTAGGGATGGGAGTGCCATCGAGCCTTTCGAGCCGGTACGCGCCCTTTCCCAGAACTTCTTTGATGATGTATGGCCCTTCCCAAATCGGGGCCAACTTTCCTGGGCGTTGTTGGTTCGAAGCCTCGTTGTTACGCAGTATGTAGTCTCCTTCCTTGAAGTTGCAGAGTTTTACCCGCGTGTTGTAGTACTTTTGCATTTGTCGTTTGTAGTTTTCTTCACGCACGGCGGCTAAGTCTCTGCGCTCTTCGGTTAGCATAAGGTCTAACCGTCTTTCCGCATCATTGTCTTCTGGTTGGATTAAGACCCTTGGTGAGGGTAAACCGATTTCGACTGGGATCATGGCTTCAGTGCCATAAGTGAGACTGAACGGGGTTTCTCCCGTACTGGTCTTCTTCAGCGTTCTGTTTGCCCAAAGGACGTGCGGAAGCTCGTCCACCCAGCCGGATCTGTGTTCCAAGAGTCTTTTCTTGATGCCTTCGACGATGCTCTTGTTTGCTCTTTCTACCTCACCGTTACCTTGCGGGTGTGCCACTGAGGTAAAGGTGTGGGTGATTTGAAGTTCTTTCAGCCACTGCTGTAGCTTCTTGTCAGCAAAGTTGGTGCCATTGTCGCTTACCAAATTCTGTGGAAGTCCAAAACGACAAATAATAAATTCCCAAATAAATTTTTTGATATGCTTTGCGGTTGTTTGGGCTAAAGGTTTCGCTTCTATCCATTTGGTGAAGTAGTCAATGGCCACCACTAGGAACTGAACATTCCCAGCTGCTGTTGGAAATGGGCCTGTCACGTCAATGGCCCACTTCTGAAATGGCCATGAGGAAGTGACAGGAACAAGTTCATTTTTCGGGCGATGCGTGTTGGGTGCGTAAAGCTGACAAGATCTGCATTTTCTGATGTATGCCAACGCGTCCATATGCATACCCGGCCAGAAGTATCCCGCGTTGTTTAGCTTGGCTACCACAGCGCGGGGGCCTGCGTGTACTCCACAGATGCCTTCGTGAACCTCCCTTAGGAGGTAGTCAGCATCTTGGTTGTCCACGCATCTTAACAATGGGCCAAGAAAGTTACGTCTGTAAAGGGTGTCATTGACCAGCTGATAATTCAGTGCTTTACAGCGTAGTTTTCTTGCCTGTGACTTCGACTCTGGTAACGTTCCTGCTTCAAGGTATTTTATTATTGGGGTCATCCATGTTTCTGTACCGGTTTGGATGACACAAATTTCCTTGTGCGGGACTGATGGTGTTTCGAGGAGTTCCACGCGGATGTCCTTACCCAAGTGGGTGAAGGCCAGTGATGCAAGCTTGCTTAACGCATCCGCAGATTTGTTTTCGCTGCGCTTGACATGTATCACTTTACAATCATTAAAATCGCGCATGATGGCTTTGGCCTGGGCAAGGTACAGGGCCATTGTGTCATTTACAGCCGTGTACGTCCCGTTTATTTGGTTTGCCACTAGCATGGAATCTACATGGGCTTCCAAATTTTTTACACCCATTTTACGCGCAATCCTCAATCCGGCCAGGAATGCTTCATATTCAGCTTCGTTATTCGTACTTGGGAAATCCAGCCGAATAGCATAAGTATATTCCTGGCCTGCTGGGTTTGTTAATTTTAACCCTGCGCCTGAACCCTCGTTACTAGCTGCTCCATCAGTATAGAGTCGCCAGACCTCATCGATTTCGTGTGCTGGGGAGGGTTGAACCTCCTCCTGGCACTCTTTCTCCCGCGCAGCGGGGACTTCGGCAATAAAATCAGCCAGGACCTGGCCTTTAATGGCTGGTCTCGGCTTGTATTGAATCGCATATTCTCCCAATTCAATTGCCCATTTGGCTAGGCGTCCCGATAACTCGGGTTTGCCTAGAACATTTGAGAGTTTGAAGTTGGTGAGAATAGTGATTGGGTGACCCTGGAAATATCGTCTCAACCTGCGTGAAGCGTGTATAAGTGCCAAGACCAGTTTTTCCAGGGTAGAGTACCGGGTTTCCGCGTCTGCCAGCACGCGGCTAACATAATAGATTGGCATCTGGATGCCTTTTCGTTCTACAAGCAGGACTGCCCCGGTTGCTCTATCTGTTGCGGAGAGGTATAGGATTAACTCCTCTCCCGCTTGTGGTGCTGTGAGTGTTGGGAGTTCGATCAGGCGTGATCGAATCTCCTGGAAAGCTGCTTCCGCTTCTGGTGTCCAGCGGAAGTGCGTTTTCTTTAAACAATTTCTTAGTGTTGACACAAAAGGGAACGACCTATCCGCATGGTTTGCCAAAAAGCGGTTAAGCGCGACTAGTCGTCCATTAAGTGTTTGAGCCTGTTTTATGGTGGTAGGTGATTCCATTTTGACAATGGCTTCGACCTTTTCAGGGTTCGCTCTGAAGCCATCTTTAGTAATAATGACCCCTAAGAACTTCCCTTCTTCCACCCCAAATGAACACTTGCTCGGGTTGAGCTTCATGTTTATCTTTCTGAGCGTGTTGAAAGTTTCCTCAATGTCTTTCAACATCGTCTCTGGCTCGGGGCTTTTGATGACCAAATCATCCATATAGACTTCCAAGTTTCTCCCAATTTAGGCGTGAAACTCTTTGTCCATTAGTCGTTGGTACGTGGACCCCGCGTTCTTAAGTCCGAACGGCATCATTTTATAACAAAATGTGCCATCGGGCGTCCGAAAGGCGGTTTTGTCCTGGTCATCCACAGCCATGTGGATTTGATGGTACCCCTTATACGCATCCAAGAAGCATTTAAGGCGAAATGGTGCCACCGAATCCACCTTGAGATCAATTTCTGGCAACGGATAACAATCTTTGGGGCATGCTTTATTCAAATCTTTGAAATCTATGCACATGCGCCATTGTTTGTTATTCTTCGGTACCATTACGGGATTTGCAACCCATGTTTGATATTTGCTAACGCGCACGATGCCCGCATCAAGGAGTTCCTTGACTTGGGTTCTGCACGCGTTGGTTTGCTCGGGCCCCATTACTCTGCGCTTTTGTACGATCGGCGTTACGGCCGGATCGCATTTGAGCTTATGCTCTGCCTTTCCCCGGGGTACACCAGTCATGTCGGCTGGTGTCCACGCGAAGATGTCTGCGTTTCGCTGCAGTAAGCGCTTGAGTAAGGTGCGTGTTGGATCAACAATTGTCGGGCCAATGGTAACGGCCTGATCGGGATATTTCCCATTGAATGCCCACTGTTCAGGCTCAGTGATGGTTTGTTTGGCCATCTTCGGTTTGGGTTTAGAGGAGACAGATGCGATGCATACCTGGGGAATGCCCGTGATCATCGCTACGCCTTCAGTTGTTGGCCATCCCATCATGCCGTGGACTGAGGATACCACAGCGTTGAATCTTGCCATCCCGTCTCTCCCGAATAGGATGTCATACGTATGATGTGGTTTTTTCATCACAACAAAATCCACATCCTCCGTGCGTGAATAATTCCCATCAGTGAGAGTGACGGGGAAAGATAGGATGCCCAAGGGAGTGTTCATGCTGCCGTCAAACCCTTCCATTGAAGCGTAGACCGTCTCCAGGCGTTCCTTGTCTTCATCATCGAGCTTGTCGAAGAACTGCCTGTACATCACTGTCGACGATGCGCCATTGTCAACGAGGGTGCGGGAGGTGATGTAGTGCCCCAGCTGGCTTTTAATGACAATGGGGCCTTCTTTGTTTGGGCCTCCCGGCACTCGCGGGAAGCGCACTTCTGCTTCCTTCCATGCGCATGGTTCGGTCATTGGTCTCTTTCTTCCTCTGACCTTACCATGGACCATGTTGATGCTAATGTCGACGGGCTTCCGTCCGTTACCCCTGTACCTGTTGTCGTTCCTTCCTCCCTTCTTGATAGATGCCACGAGGTGTGCGAGCCTCCCATCCTTGACGAATGTCTCGACGATGTCCCTCAAGGATGTGCACTCCTCAGTGCTATGGCCCTTTGTCCCATGGAAGTCACAAGACTTGCTTTGATCCGCATTGGGTTTCTGTCGGATCACTGGAGCTTTTGGCCATGGCAGTTTTTCCGTGGCAAATATCTCCGTGACGCTCTTGGTGAGTGGCGTCCAGCGGTTTTTCCGGTTCAAAGGGTGCGTTTTGTCCCTTCCGCCAACCAGAGGGCGAGAGCTTGAGGGGGCGTCAAAGTTTATCCTTGACTGCCAAATACCTTGCCGCCTCTTTTTGTTTAGCCGGGCGGTTCTTACATTATTCTCCCTTGTCCTCTGCGTGTAGAGGTTTGTATTGTGGGGGAGATCTCTTCCCAGCTGTTTCTCTGTTTCGGCAAAGCGCTTGGCTGCCGTCATTATGGCATCCCACGTGGATGGCATACCGTCTTTACCCGTCAGAGTGCGGATGAGTTCTGGGTATTCAGCGCCCTGAATGAAAGCGGCGCGAACGAGGTCTTCACTGATGTTGCCCAGACTCACCTTCTTGGAGTTGAAGCGGGTGATGAAGTCCAGTAAGGATTCATCCTCTTCTCTGACACAGTTGAGGATCGTCCACTGCTCCTCAGTGTGTTTCCTCTGTTGACTAAACTGTTGACTGAACTTGTTCTGGAAGTCTGCCCAGTCATAAATGTGGTGGACCGGTAAACGGTCGAACCATGCTCTGGCTGCTCCTACCAGAGTCATCTGGAACATGTAGCACCACGTGGGTTCCGTCCAGTTACTGACGGTTGCCCCCGCAATGAACCTGTTCAGATGGTCATCTGGGTCGGATAGACCATCGTATGTGCCAATATTGGACATTTGTTTGGCACTCCTCGGGGCGATTGCTTCTGCAATGTCCCTTGCAAATTTTGACCTTCCTGCGTTTGTAGCAGTAGGTCTAAAGGCCTTGGAGAAGTCACGCTCGCTTTTTTCTGTGACTGGTTGGAATGCTTCCCCAAAATTCCTTTTTGGCTGGGGATCCGTTTCCTTACGCTTCCCTTTCGTCCTATGGCGAGGGTTCGCGTCGGTGTCGGAGTCTTCCCCCTCGCCGTCTGAGTACTCGTACTCACTACTCATGTTGAGGTGCTGGCGAGTACTACCGAATTCCTCCGCTTGTTGGACTGAACGCAAGCGTTCGTCCAACTCAGCCTGAAATTCTCTTTGACGTGCCTCGGCCCATGCCTTCACTTGATCAAGTGTTTGGCGAGGGGCTCGAGGTCGTTTTTCCAGCTGGGCATCAGTGAATCCCAGTGGAATATTTACTCCACTTGCCCCTACATGAGTGACTGGGGTAGTGTTCGTAAAATGTATTTCACTTGCCCCAGCTTGGGTGGCTGGGGTAGTGTTTGTAAACATTGTGTTGCCGGTGTTTACCCCAGTGGCTGGGGTTGTGGTTACCGGAATTTCTCTAGTCATCTTGGAAGTTTTGAAAAACTGGAGAAGGATGTAGTTCTAGCTTTATGCACGGATGGCGCCAATGAAGAAACACTAAGTAACCCCGGGCAGATTATAGGTAATCTGGGGGCCAGGTAATGTTTCCCACGAAGGTTAGGTCCAGCAGAGTAAGTTGTACTTCAGGGAACCTGCAAAACAGACACCGTAAGCTCGTCACTGAGAAGGGGGGGTTCCTCCTTGTGACCACCCTCCGGCGTGAGAATCAGTCTATATTGCTCTTTGAATATAAAAGTATATGAATACTATAAGAGCAGTTATCAAGTAAGTTATACGAGATTGTAGATGATCTTACCATTCCAAGATATTGGAGTATTTATAGCCGAAGGTAGGTTTTCTAGAAGGTACAGCCGGCTGAATAGTATTCCTGTTCAACCAACAGTGGATTACGCACAGGCCATACTGGTTGGTGGGTAGGTTACAGCCAACAGTAATAAAGTCGGCTGCACTATTCCACCAACTGTAGACCATGCACGTCCCACTGACTGTGGATTGTACGCAGGCCATGCTGGTTGGTGAATAGGTTACGGCCAACAGTAATACTATTCCACCAACTGTAGGCCGCGCCTGCTCCACAGTGAGGGTTGGTGAGTAGGCAGCGGCTAATAGTGACAAACAGTACTAGAGGGTGCTCCTCCTCGCACTGTTGTCGGTGAGCTGTCACCCTGTGATTGGCTCATGGGCTGTTCTGGTCAGATCGTCTGTCCTATCCATACCTTGGTAGGTATGGTACAAAAGATCTTTCAGAATCAGACTGGCTCATTTGGGCGGGATTGTTCCCGCCTTGCTCATGCCTTCACGTGACTGCTGAAGTAGCTAGTCTTGTACGTGTAGCCCTGCTGTCTGCGGGTAGCCTTCCCTGATGGCTTGTATCCGCAACTGCGGGAACAGGCGGGGTACTTCACCATTGGGAGGCTTTCCCTGCGTGTACAGCTTGCGTACTGCGCGTAAGATTCTATGAGCATGGTGGGTCCTGCGGGAGCAGATGGCCTTTGCGCAGACAACCCTGTTCAAGGTGAGTCTTGCGGGACCAACTGGTCTCTGCTGGGACCTACCTCTTCAGTCATCCAAGAAGTAATACTAACAACATGTTAGAGTTCATGAAAGACAAGAAATGAAACACTCTTTATTAATACAAGGGTCTCAATTAATCGAATCATGGAGGAGATCAAAAGATGCATGTTTCTATTGGTAAAAAATAGCGAACGATGAGAGAGACATGATTGGAAAACGTGGCGTAACACTTTTCAATGAGATTGTAATATGACGATGCACCTTTGTTTAACCAATCTTTTTATTAAACAACCAAAGAATCCTCTAAATAGACTGTTAACAAAATTCACCACATCAAGAAACACTCGCATTTTGATATGGGGAAAACCTTCACCTAAGGCCAACGCTAGTGAGATAAAAACCCGTTCAACTCAAAGATTTAATTGGTGAACGCCACTTACTCGCATGGTCTTCCATCATCACCCAGTACCGCGGAAACTAAATAACAACAATAATCAAACTTGAATAACATGAAACACTAAGTTCAGTGGCGTAGCTTAGTTGGGGCCAGGGGTGGCGCCGACCCCATCCGTATTTTCGCTTGGTTGTGTAAATTAATTTTTATCTGGCCAAAAATTTTATATAGCGTAAATTTATCCGTTTCCGACCGAAACTTTGAGTCCGACCCCCTCCGTTTTTCGCTCGGTAGTGTAAATTTATCCCTTTTCGGCTAAAAATTTTTACACATAGTGTAAATTTACCCGTTTCCGACCGAAATTTTGAGCCCGTCCCCTCCGTTTTTTGCTCGGTAGTGTAAGCTTATCTTTTTTCGGCAGAACATTTTTATATATAGTGTAAATTTATATATTTACGACCGAAATTTTGGGCTCGCCCCCTCTAATTTATGAACTTTCATATACATATTGAGTTCGCTCCCCCTCAACGTGTATGTTCAATCTTCGCTAGTAACTAAGTTTCTTTCTTACCATTCAGCCAATCAAGTTCTTGCTAATTTGTTATTGCTTTAATAAACTTGCCATTAAAAAAAAAAAGAAATGAAAAACATGTTTTTATTGTTTTACTTATTTACATCATACGAACCACTACAAAATTCCATTATTACCAGCCACCCCCCTCTATATTCTCCGTATATCCTCTCTCACACCACCTACCCCCACACACACTCCTCTCTCTCACTGTATATCTATATCTATATCTATACATACATACAATTCACATATGCGCGTGTTCAATAAGCCATATACGTTCCCCTAAACACGTTCTTCACGAACCCTAATTTCACACGCCATTAGATCTCAAGCTTAAACATATCATCATCATCAAATCACACCTCAATTTCACCTCACATTGCCTTATTACCTTCAATTCTCACCGATCTATTTATTAATCGCTAGGTTTTTTAACTGTTTTACTTATTTTTAGCTATTTATTATCGTAATTCTGTTAGATCTGGAAATGAGCTAGTGATTTTCTTTTATTATTATATTCTGTTTACATAAATTGCATACATTAAATAGATTTATTATTTTACTAGTTTAAATTTAAATGTATATGGCAATGCCATCTGGAAACAACGTGGTGGTTTCGGTTCCGGACAAGTCGCAGTATCCGACTAATGGTACGGTGGTGCCGGGAGGGGCAGGGGGAGGGGTGTGGTATCCGGATGAGCGGGACGGGTTTATTATGTGGTTGAGAGGGGAGTTTGCGGCGGCGAATGCGATAATCGATTCTTTGTGTTTTCATTTGAAGACGGTGGGTGAGCAAGGGGAGTACGATGGAGTGATCGGGTCGATACAGCAGAGGAGGTGTAATTGGAACCCGGTGTTGCATATGCAGCAGTATTATTCGGTTGCTGACGTGTTGAACACGGTGCAGCAGGTGACGTGGAGGCGGCAACAGCAGCAGCAGGTGCAAGGGCAGGGGCAGCATCGCGGTGGCGGTGGGTTTTATGATCCGGTGAAGGGTGTGGGGTCGGGGAAGGAGTATAAGAGAGGTGGTGGTGGTGGTGGTAGTTATAGGCAGCAGGGGCACCGGGCTGAAGTTGCGGTGAAAGATGGTAATGGTATTAATTCAAATGCGGAAATCAAGATTCCGCAGAAAGTTTTAAATGGGAACAGTTTGGTTGGGATTGAAGTTCCTAAATCTGATGACAAAGATGTTAAAGTTTCCAAGTTTAGTGATGGTAAGAGACTTTGGAATTTATTATCCATGTTTCTTATTTTGATTTGCTGATTGCTGATTGCTGATGATTTTATTACCAAAAGTGTCACTTTTTTTTACCTATATAAATTTAGTTAGTAAATAGTAATTAGTATTCTTACATATATAGTAATGTTATTCATAGAACATTGGATTGTGTCCTTGTGGGACAATACCAAAAGAATTTGTGAGAAATGTTATTTGGATAATTTTTTTTTATGTCAAGTTACGCATTTTTCAGTTAAATAAATGAACTTTGTTTTTCTTTTGATACCATCTTGAACTTGAAATGCTTGAAGTAGTTTTATTAAGTAAAATAAGCCCAACAAAATATATGTTCTATTGAAGCAAAGTGGTTTCCATATGCATATATTTTGTTACAACCAATAAAAATTTCATTGCTTTTAACAAACTACATTTCTGCATTAAACTATATGTAGTAAGGTTATGTACTTTTGTAGCATCAACTAGTAGTTATGAACTCATGTTTACATGCAATTACTTCAAGATTTTGAAAACTATGATGTGAAATGACTATATAACTACCATACCATTATATTTTTAGCAGGTGTAACCTCAAAACCTCAAAAAGACAACAATGCTAAGAGTCTAGACCACTTGACTGAGAGTTTAGAACATGAGGCAAAGGAGGTGAATGAGAATCCAAACTCAAAAGGTACTTCTACACTTTCTTTTACTTAAATTAATGTTCTTTAGTATCTTTCTTTATGGTTTAATTGCTATTGTTTATTTTCTTTAATGCACATATTCAGAGAACGATTCATCGTCAATTCGCACTTCACAGCAGAAGCCAGATGCTTTGGCTGCTGCAAAAACTTTTGTTGCTATTGAGATATTAGACGGCAAATCGGTAATTTTCCGCTAATCTTTATCTACTTATTGTAATAATTTTGCTGTAAATTTGAGTCTTCTGTTTACAGGTTAATGTGGTTGATGGGCTGAAACTGTATGATGAGTTGTTTGATGATTCTAGAGTTAGAAAAATGGTTAACTTGGTTAATGATTTAAGGGCCGCAGGAAGACGTGGTCTATTTCAAGGCAAGTTTATACATTTTCTAATGTTTAGTTTATATATTTATATACTTTAATCATTTCTGTAAATTTTATAAGCAGGAAATACGTATACTGTCTCGAAAAGACCGATGAAAGGTCATGGAAGAGAAATGATCCAGTTTGGCTTGCCTGTCGTTGATACACCTTTTGATGATGAAGCCATTAATGGAACCTCTAAAGGTATGTTTTTTAACTCAAATAATAACAAATATTTTATACTAATATATGTGACTGAAACAATATTAAAATTTTCAGATAGGAAAATAGAGCCGATTCCAAGTTTATTTCAAGAATTCATTGAAAGATTAATGACAATGGAAATTCTGAAAGTGAAACCAGACTCTTGCATTATTGATATCTATAATGAGGTTAGTAGTGATTCCTGATTAATGAAATTAATTTTAGCATTTAACAATGTTATTGGGCTGGCCCAATCGGTGGATGTGTTTTGCAGGGTGATCACTGCCTGCCCCACATGTGGCCCATTTGGTTTGGGCGGCCCGTTTGTGTTTTGTTCCTGACTGAGTGTGACATCACTTTTGGTAAAGCAATAAGCTCTGAACATCCCGGGGATCACCGAGGTTCTATAAAGCTTTCTCTCAAATCCGGGTATGCTCTGTCTCTTAAACTGTTATTGGTGGTTGTACAGTTGTATTGTACAATCATGTCGATGCACAAAGGGTGTGCACGAAACCGAATTAACCGATCCCTAACCGGAATAACCGACGTAACGGAACCACAAAAACTGAACCCAATAAAAAGGTGACGGTTTGGTTTTAGGACTCTTCAACAACGGGTTTTTTGTTTCTGTTTTGGTTTTGCGCATTACTAAAACCAGAAAAACCGGACTGAACCGAAAAAACCATTTTTTGATTAATTTATATTATAAATATTGTATCAATAAACCGAACCCAATTAAAAATTGACGGTTTGGTTTTATGTTTCTTCAAAATACTATCTTCGGTTCGGTTTTGGTTTTACTATCGACCAAAACCGAAAAACCATTTATAATTAATCTATAAGAAATCAATCAACTGAACTGAAATAACCGAACCCACTAAAACACTGACGGTTTGGTTTTATGATTCTTCAAAAACTGATATTTCGGTTCAGTTTTGGTTTTACTAGTAACCAAAACTAAAAAAAGGGAACTGAAAAAACAGTTTATAAGTAATTTATCAGAAATCAATTAATGGTGTAGGCTAAAAAATTTAGATCTAAACATATAATAATCAATCAATCATTCATTGACAATTTTTTTTCCGAAAATGACTCAATTTCATTATTTTGGCACATTTCTTTTCCGGTCCAAAATTTTAAAGCCCAAATACCGAAACCGAACGGTTTGCAGAAACCCCAAAACCGAATTTTATGTTTTTGGTTTGAGTTGAGCCCAAAACCGACCCATGCACACTTTTAGATGCACTTGCTGACATGGCAACATGATGGTTTTTGTGTTTGTAGATCAACACTCGTTATGGAAGGAAAATCGACTGATTATGCTAAACACGCACTTCCATCTATCCGGAAACAAAGAATCTTAGTGACCTTAACAAAGTCACAACCAAAAAGATCTACACTGGCTCCAGTAGTACCTCCAACCCACTGGGCTCCACAACCTATCAGATCCCCAAACCCAATGGGGCCCAAACACTATGTCCAGGTTCCGACACCCGGGCTCCTCCCACCTCCAAACGGAATCCAACCCATTTTTGTCCCAGCTGCAGTTGCACCACCACCGATGTCCTTTCCAGCTGCTGTTCCTCCGCCCATGGGCGGTGGATGGGCAGCAGGTCCTACTCTGAGGCCGCATGTGCCACCTGGCACCGGGGTGTTTCTTCCTCCTGGTAGCAATTCTGTTGGAGAAAAGGAAAATGAGGCGGGAAAGCATGATGGTGAGGATAATAATATGTCTCCTGAAGAGAAAGTGGAAGGTGGTTTGGATGCAACGGAAGGATGATTGATGTAACCGCTAGCAGAGGATCAGTTCAGAGAGAGAAAGAGAAACTTCAACTCGGTTGAAGCGAATGTAAAGAGCGGGAAAAGTGAAATCCTTTCGGTTTTTTGTTGGTCTTATTACAAGAAAATGAACACGAACATGAACACAGACTTTAAATTTAGCTCACTTTACACGTTAGTTCTGCATTAAGTCTGTTATCTTTTTGGTCATTACCGTTGATTTATCATTTATGATCAATGTTTAGATCACAACCGGGTTTGACCTTTGATCTTTAAATTTGGGTTTAATCTGGTCTGGTCGAGCTTTCGATCTAGACGAGTATCAGCTTCAAAACTGTTAAGAGTTTGGTTATGAACTTATGATCTAGCTTTGGGTCTATTTTATTAAAGGATTAATTTTACAAACATCGAAAATATTAAATTGATTTTGTCTAGTAAAATATAAAATGCTGTGTTTGTGGATAACAAAGTGTGGTTCAAAACAGCTTAAGTGGTTCATATTTAATAATGGATGGTGAGATGTGACATGAAAATGAAATTGTTGGCCCTTGAAAAGCTACTTTCTGTCATGTATCAAACTATCAAAGACATAAAACATGGGCACCTACCTTTTCCAATATATGCACATGTATTATGTCTATGCTAGATAGCATCAATGCAAGGTCTCAATCAAGTCGGTTGATGGATTTCGTGTTGATTTATTTAACCTAAACATGACTCTTTTTTTCATACGTGTAAATAACATTAAGACTACTCATGAACACGAATCATGTAAATCATTTGTATAGACGTGTCAAACGGGTAGACGGTTTGAAGGGTAGTAATGAAGTCATAAACATAATAATAGGGTTGGTGGGTTGTAAAAAAATGGATTAATTGGGTTATCAGGTCGACGTGTCTAAATAAACATGTTGGTTGGTCACAATAATATAATTAAATGAGTTAAACATGACTTGTTTGGTAAACTGAGTTACATATGACAACCCAAAACCTGATTCTTTCCATATCAAGTCGTTAGTTGCCACCCCTAGCATCCAATAACTAGTCATGGGTGCATTCTCGTCAACCAAGTTGTTATATTTAGAACCTTATTATGGGTACTTAGATATTAGGTGATGTAGAATTATGGAGTGTATGCTACGGTTCTTTGAAAAAACTCGTATGTAAAAACTAAACTAAAAGTACTCAAATCCAATAAGAGATAAGAGGTAATAAATAAGTAAATGGTTACGCCACGTGATAAAATTCTATGAGCCCAAGATTATTTTACATGCTTCTCTTATTTCACACCTTTATATTTATAATAATAAAACATAATGTATTATCTCAAACTAAATATGCTAACTTGTTCGAAATATTTGACTTCAAATATATAAATTTGTTGGTTAGTATGTAATTTGAATCATATCTTATCTTAATAATATGTTTTATAATTCTAAATCTTCATTACTAATGTTAAATATTTTGTCCAACTAATAAGAAAGATGTCTAAAAAGAGCCTGAGTGCCAATTAAGGAAATTAATATAAGTATATATAAACTTTGCATCAGAAAATACAAATGGAGTAAAATTTTTACAAAAACTATTTAAGCGCAGAATCACAGAAAAATTAGGCAAGAAAATCATTCGATATATAAGACAAAAGAGCCTAAATTGAGGGAACTAATTCAAGACAAATAAAACGGTAATCGAAGGGGGAGCGTCGGGAAGCGAATAAACGACTAAAAGGAATGGGTATGTTGGCAAGGGCTTCCGGTGTGTTAAAAGACGCAAGCAGTCTTTTCCTAGTGAATCTGACTCCTTGTTCAACGTATCAGAATCCCGATATTGCGGCTGCTGTTATAAAAGCCACCAGCCACAATAACTCCCACATTGATTACCAAAGTGCTCAACGCATATTTGCATGGATTCGTGTTTCAGGTCACAATGTTCGTCCAGTCATGTCAGCCCTTACCACAAGGATGGAAAGGACCCACAACTGGACGGTTGCATTAAAAGGTCTAATGCTTTTGCATGGGATCCTTAGTTGCAAAGTACCCGCGGTCCAAAAGATTGGCCATTTACCATTTGATCTCTCGAGTTTCAAAGACCGAACCCCTAATTTGCCTCATCATGAGGCATTCATTCGAGCTTATTACAAATATCTCGATAAGAAAGCGTCTTTTATGTTCCGACACACACAAGAACAGAAAGTTGGGAGTCTCCGAAACGGGACAAAACCGAAGGCGAAGCGCTCGATGACAAAAGACCTTGTTTGGTTTGAAAGCCTTCAAGAGTTGTTAGATATGTTGCTTGATATCAAACCACAAAGAGAGAAGATGATGAATGTGTTGGTTCTTGGAGCAATGGATTGCATTGTTATCGAGATATTCGATATTTATACTCGGATTTGCAACGGGATTGCTGCGGTCATTGTGAGAATATACTCGATCGGGAAACCGAAAGCCCGAATGGCTTTCTTGATTCTACAAAAAGCAGCCGTTCAAGCCAACAATCTATCGCGGTACATCAGTTTTTGCACAGATTTCGGGGTCCCTAAAGCGTCCGAATGCCCCAAAATCGTGCACATCAATGAACACGATATTCGTGCACTCGAGCAGGTAATAAATAGGGATTCAAGTCAACAAAGCCCGATTCCTTCCGACTAGGCGTCACCTAATATGCTTCGGGTATGACCGAAATGTTTAATCTTGATATTCACCTCGAACCGAAATGTTTGATCTTGATATTCAACACAAATTAATATGTTTGATCTTGATATTCAACACGAACCGGTTGCTAAATCTTTGTTCTTATGTTATGCAATACTGAAAAGATCGATATTTGGCCCATTGATTTTATATATCGATTAACCCAGCCCCATTTCACATGTACCCGATTAAACCAAAAACCAATACCCAAAAACTGTTATTAGGATTAACTAATTAAGGGGGCAACATTTCTAGGCGATTTCTGGCGAATATGGCGCAAACACCCCCCTTTCCGATGAATTATGGGGCGCTAAAGGGGGGGGGGGGGAGGTATTTATCGCCTGCGTGTTTGTATATATATTAATATTATATATGTTTGTGAGTGTGACATATATATGTATGTATATGTAGAGCCACAACACCATTACAACCCAAAAACAAAAATATACTCTTTGCTGACTGGGCGCCACATGACGCAAAACGCCCATTTTGTAGCCCCTCCACTACATATAGCCAGAATAACCCGAAACCCGATTAACCCAAACTATACCGGTTCAACCTTCGGTCTTTTATCACGAATTCATGAATCATGAATTCGTGAATTCATGATATAGCAAACGGAGCTCAAGATTAATATCAAGAATGTCATCTGGAAAACTAAAAATCTTTTGAAAGAAAAAAAAATACAGAGTTCATCATAACCTACAGTTAACTCGTTACATCGACCCGACACCAGACCGAACACGGTAACTTTCATTAACTTAAAACAGTTAAATAAATCTACCTGATGGTAACAAACTTATTGGTACCATGTTTAGCCCAATAACTTCTCAAATCAATAGCATTAGCAAAATTATACCCTTCAGAAGCTAGTTTCTCCAAAACCTTCTTGAAAGCTCCCTGACTCATCTTCCGGCCCGCAATCCTCGCTCCACGACGCTTAGTGCTCATCGGGAGCGGGTACATTGATATGGTCGTAGTGCAGCACGCCGACTGCCACCCACCTAATCCCCACCGGTAACACTGTTGAGGCGCTCCCGTACACGTGCAAACCGGTATCAGGATTCCCGATATGTCCATATCGATCCCGTTAATCACCACTTCGACTCCCCGTTTGATCGTTTTCACTCGCTCTTTCGGCCCCGTCGGACCCTTTTTCGGTTTCTTCGATCTCGACGGTTTAGCTGCACCAGTAGCCTCTGCAGGGGTGGTAACGCCAACGGGCCCTCTTTTTTTCACGGACCCGCTACCTCCAACGTCTTTATTAACGACTACATTATCGTCTACGTTCATATTAATAACAGGGTCCTTACACAAATCGAGTGGCGGGACCATGTGTATCGGGTGTGAAACATGAAGGAGTCGTTCACGTTGTATCCATCCATCGGTCATGTAGTTCATGGGCACGGGCGGGTCGGAAACGACCCGCGTGTGCGGGTGGTGGTAAGTCGATACATTCGGGTTAACCATTAACGGGTTATCGCGGTTCGGAATAAACGGTTTCTGGTCTCGATGGTCCACTATCGGCGACATCAGTTGCAGACCGAGATGTTCTTTAAACGACGGTTCGTAATACCCCCAATTTCGAATATTCAACCCATCATCATCCATTGAATCTTAACAGTAAACACCCATAAACAATAAACCAACATAACATAATAAAAATTAAAAATTTACTATCTTTATACCAATTTCCCCCAAATTGATTACACAGAAACAATCTTTTTATACCTAATTTCATCATGGCTGCAGAATCAAAACCTAACAGCTTGAAACAAAAAAAGCCCTAATTTTGCAATCAAGATTCAATTTTTAGGGTTTTCTAAGCTAGATCTAAGCTGAAACTAACAAATACAAACATACTGATTATGTATAATCAAAATTAGAAACAACCCACAAGTAATTTCATGTAAATAAGAGGTAAAGTTTGAATCTTGATACAAGAAACAGATAATAAGGTGTACAAATATAATCTTTATGGAGGTGAGAGAGACAAGAGTTTGTATGTATATATGCAGAGAGAGAGAGAGAGAGAGAGAGATTACCTGTGGGTAAACAAGTCTTTTTAGGGTTTAGATCTGGAGAGAGGAGAGAGAAAGAGAAGGTTGAAATTGGAGTGAGTTTGTATGTATAAAAAATATATATATCTACATTCAACATAAAAGGAAAAAATATGTCTGTGTTGCTTCAACTTGCAGCAAGGTGTTTATCAGAGTATATATTTTGGGGGGCATTTTCGTCTTAGTTATAAGTGGAAAAATAAATAACCTTTTTAGAAAAAAAAAGTTTTTGTTATAAATATATATTATTGTTATGGTTATCAACACCTAAAATAGATTATCTTCTTCTACAAGTATTCATCTACTGTATATAATTTATTGCATCTCATTGTAATATACACATGATTAATGAAATCTTCATCTTTCTCCTATCTCTCTTTCTCATATTCATCAGCTATTAGGCTTGTTTCAATGATTAAAATAATTATTTTAATATTATTCATGCTAAGTTATTTGGTGCTTTCCGTGTGCTAGCTTTAATATTGATTTTATGATATATATTTGTTTACATAAGTTTTAATAACATGATCATCCAAATTCCAAAGGATTATATTTGAAAATTCATATAAACATCTCAAAATCTTAAAAAAAAAACGTGATTTATACTATTCCGGTTTCACATATTTTACAAATCAATCAATTGTGTAATACTTAAAATATGTACTTTTATTGGAAAAGGGTTATTAAAACTCAATTAACTTGATAACTAACGATGAGTTGTGCTTCAAGTAGCTTAAAATATGTACTTTTATTTGTGATATGGACTTCGAAAGTTCCGACATGTGGCGTGCCGCCGATCAACTCTATTTATTTAGATGAGTGGTATGATTAGTTTATAATTTATTCTTGTTAAAACATATGATTTATATTAGGTAAATACATTATTATATAAATTTGGAGGTACACATCTTGAATTACGGTTATGAAATTTGCACATGATGATTTTGATATTCATTGCCAATTTTTCTTGATTTGGATGGAGTTGATATTTTTGTTTTATTTATAAGTTAAAACTCTTAATATGTTTAAACATATTTAATATGATTAACAAGGAACATGAAAAGAGATTTCCATATACTATAATTATCTAAAGAATTTGTTTATTTAATCTTCCTTCATTATTGTTATTTTAAGGTTTAAGTTTTATATTTACTGATGTTCACAAATTGAGTGACATATATGGAGAAAAATGGAAGAGCATATGCATTTTAAGAAAACTTAAAAACTCTAAATCTTTCATTAAGTTGCTACCAAGATCTTAAGGTATGTATTATGCGCTTATTCTTATATTACAAATCAACTTGTGATTTATTCTTAGCAAATATGCTCTAAAATTCAAGCTGATTAGGGTACATATTCACTGTTTTAAAATCAAAATTTAATTCAACATGAAAAATGTTAAACGCTATTTAATTCGATTACCAAAATGTTATTTTGTTTCTAATAATACAAAAGCAAGAACCTTTAAACAACAAAGCATCAATAAAAGTAGATATTATTTTGTTAATAAGGTTGTTAAAAGATAGATATATATTTTATATATATTTGCTTGTATTTGATGAAAAAAGAAAATGTCTTTATGAAATAAAGTTCTTAAAATAACTTGATTAATACAATGGCATGTTTATAAAAGCATCATGAATTATACAGGCTAACTTTATGAAATATATCTTTTATATGTCATGGATTATTTAAAGAGTATAAATAATCTTAGATATGACACCTGAAGTGTCATAAGTCCTAAATCTCATAATTGAAGGTTATATAATATTATCATGATAAATCTTACATGACTCATTTATGTATTACTTCTCAATATTTGTTATATGGAGAGAAAATTAGTTATGAGGAAAAACTGGACAAGACCATTTTTCATTTGTAAAACCTCATATATATTCACGAAGTAGAATATATCATTAAAGTGTATGAAATGTGTTAAGTGATTTAATGTTTATGACCGAGAAAGTTATGAATAAACCATGGAAACGGTTTGGTTTCATACCATTCCTGAAGTGAATTTGACAACGTATTGATCATTGCAATCATGAACATAATGATTATTGTTGTGTATAGATTCATATTTGAATACTTTACAATTATTGAATATGTTGAACATAAATGGAACTCCTGAAGAGTTTCCTAAGGTTGGTGTATACTTGAAAGGTTACTTGGTACATATTAGTGATGAAATTTTTGTGTATCAATAAACAAGCACATAGAAGAGAATGAACATGATGAGTACAATATCTCAATAAACAAATAAATTGTACAAAATGGATTTTTGATATGTGACACAAAATTATGTGTTAATGAGTAAGTTTATGCAGCAAAAATCCTGGAAACGTGAATGTGTATAAGTTGACAAGAAGTCCATGATGGATTGGTGAATGCATGGAGTTATGTTTATTACGTATGAACTAAATTATTCAGATTGAGCTTGACACAAATTAAGAGATATTTTGATAAAGAGGGAGATAAGTTGGATATAATTAACCATACTTTTATCAAAATTTCACTTTTAAAAGTTCATTATAATCACAGTTTATAGTGATAATGTATACATCACCGAGAAAAACTTATGAGCTTTTAAAGAGAAAATTCTTTTGAAAGACTTTGACACGGTGATTATTGCTCGACTTATAGTTCAAGTATATGTGTAATTATATGTTTATAAATCCTTCAAAGTGCATATAGAAAATGTGGAGGCATTTTACCATGGACAAATTTAATCCTTTTAACACATTAAAGGATGTTTAACAATGACTATATATCATTTCCTATATGAATATGAAATATTATTGGTTCGGAAATACCGTAATTAAATGCATATGTGAATTATGTCGTACTGTTAGGTATATATTATTATTATTATCATTATTTTTTTATATTTATCAACATGTGTCCTGCTAGGAGACATCAGAATGGGTTAAAACATATATTTCAGGTATGAAAGGTATGTGTTTATAATTCACTAACCCATCAAAACAAGTTTGGTTAGTCTTGTTGATGCAGAGAAACACAACAGGATCATAGTGTTTACCAGATGAAGTAATAGAAGTTTTCATGTGAAGATCATGCAATATTATTCAACTTAAAGATTCAAATGTCAAGGGACGAAGACACAAATGATTGACTCCAAAAGTTTTGGGTAACTTTCACATAAGATCGATATTTACAATTTTAACGGATATATAAATCAGGGGGAGACAATACGCGCTGCACTCTTTTTCCCTTAGCTATGGTTTTGTCCCACTGGGTTTTCCTAGCAAGGTTTTTAACGAGGCAGCATCTCCAAGATTATTAAGTTGATAACCAAGGGGGAGTGTTATAAATATATATTATTATGGTTATCAACACCTAAAATAGATTATCTTCTTCTACAAGTATTCATCTCCTATATATAATCTATTGCATCTCATTGTAATATACACATGATTAATGAAATCTTCATCTTTCTCCTATCTCTCTTTCTCGTATTCATTGGCTATTAGACTTGTTTCACAACAGTTTTATGTTTTTTTTTCCTTTTATAATTTTTGAGTTTTAAAAGTATGTAATATTTATAGTGTTCTCTCTTTTGTTTAGTAATCAACTCCTGTTAATTTGGTTGGTTTTTTAAACAATGTGTATACAAGGAATTGTCAAAGGCTACATGTCACTTTACTATAAACTAGCGTGTGCAAACTAGGCTGTTCACGAGCCGAGCCGAGCGAAGGCTTGCTCGTTGCTTGACTCGTTTACAACCGAACCCAACCGAACGGATGAAATCCGAGTCGAGCGAAAACCAAAACGAGCTAAAATCGAATCGAGCATTTTTCGATCGAACATTGAGCGATTTCGAGCATTGATTTCTTTTTCACTTTAAAATTTTCAATAATAAACAAATTTGAAGGATATAAATAATATATTTTATAAATAAATTAGTTGTTTTAGACAAACCTGTAGCCGAGTCGAGCGAAGGCTTGCTCGTTGCTTGACTCGTTTACAACCGAACCCAACTGAACGGATGAAATCCAAGTCGAGCGAAAACCAAAACGAGCTAAAATCGAATCGAGCATTTTTCGATCGAACATTGAGCGATTTCGAGCATTGATTTCTTTTTCACTTTAAAATTTTCAATAATAAACAAATTTGAAGGATATAAATAATATATTTTATAAATAAATTAGTTGTTTTAGACAAACATGTAATAAATTGTAAATTTTTATTTAAAATAAGTTTTAAGTGAGATATAATAGTCCTGTAAACAGACTTCTAGTATTCTAAAACTTAAAGCGAACAAATAAACTATACAATTGACGAAATATGAAAAGTTTAAAGGGGCAAAAATAATTGTAAGCTTATATTTATATGTTTTGTCTATATATTTATATATTTATTCATATATAATTATATATAAAATAAATTAAAAATATTCGAGCCGAACCGAACCGAGCAGAGGTTTGCTCGTTGATTAGCTCGTTTACAAACCAAACCGAACAGAGGGGCTCGTTTTCAATCGAGCGAAAAAACGAGCGAGCATTTTTCGAGCAATTTCGGAGCGAGCGGTGAGCGAGTTCGAGCGACGAGTGGTTTGGACGGCCCTAGTGCAAACATGTGAGGCCCATGAGACCCGACTCAGACGCATTTAGTGGTTTTATTAAGACCCAGTACCTGATCATATTGTAAATGACTGGTTTTGATCAGTTCGGGTCTTGTAGGTATCATGGGGTCTTACCAGGTTAATGTACAGAGAAAATGGTCATCCTTGAGAGACCCGAACTGGACCGGTTGAATGATATTCTCAAGACCCAGGAACCGTCCCTGTTGTAATTAATCGTATCTCACATGGTCAGGTCTCACTGGTCTCGTGTGCCTTATCCGGTTTATGCTCATTCCTACAATAAAACCCGTGTTTATATGGTTGTTTACAAAAAATTATCTATTTGCGAATAATCCCCAAGTCTATATGGTCGTTTACGAAGAATCAATATACATGTAAATTGTAAAGCAACTAAGTTGATAGGGGTAGAGAGTGAGCCAACTCTAACGATATATGCATGATTGTGCACCTTTTAGAAATCATATAGAAATGTGAGTAGTTATATTCCTACGTGTTAAAATCCTAACAAAAGATATATTTACTAATTTCTTGAGTTTAAAATCAACTTTAAGACTCAATACGAGTGAGACAACCCTGATGATATACTTTTCGTTTTGTTACCTTAAAGAAAATCGATAGATACTAGGTGTACGTTCATGCCTTATTAATTATATGTTTAAACAAAACTTATCGTTCGTATAGTTATACTTACATAGTTATAGTTACGGTTATAGTTAATCAAATTATTATCGAGTACATTTTCGTTTTCATTTTATGACGAGATTCATGTGGATTGGAAGAATTATTAAATGGATAAAATGCTGACGACAAAATTGTTGAAATATTATTATTGGGCTAATGTTTTGCTTAATGGGTTGGTCCAACATGGGCCTAAATCAATCCGTATTCTAACTTATTTTATCAGACTACAAGCCCACAAGTTCTTCAATGCACTTTCACGATGCTCAATTATTAAAGTTGTGCGCATCTTATTGTGGCAAGCGTTTAATGGGATTGATTTGTAGCGACCATAAAATTTTCAATGCATGCAACAAAATATAAAATAACGAATGTATCTATTCTTATAATCTTATACAAGCTCGAGGTTGACTTGTTTAACTTAAAAGAGCTCGAGCTTGAATTCAATTGGTTTCAAGCTCTATTTTTAAACACATCTTACAAGTGTAAAGAAAAATATGTATAGACCTCGTTAAGTATATCATACTTCAATATGATATATAAATAAGTCAACTAATTTGATCCACACTCTGAATTGTATAAATATTTCACTAATTTCATGACATAAAAGCAAGGTTTCAGAAGTTGCTACACGGTGTCAAATCAGTCGACTGAGGAATTATGAGTACTTGGCCTAATTCATTAGGGAGTACTTGCCGAATACTCGACCTAGACGGGAATTATTTAGGAATTACTCATCAAGTACTTAGTATTAACACCACAAACGATTTCCCTCAAATCAAACAAGATATTTGAATATTGAAATCAATGTTTTATTTTTGACCATATATTAACTAGTTATCACTTTACCTTATTTATTGTAATCAAATCCCGTAATGTTAGCCTAGTGATTTGCTTGTATACTGTATATATCTTCATATCAATTCAATGAGAAAACCAATTCGGTTGAATACATTTATATGGTATCAGCCAGGAAACCCATCTCCTTCAAAATATAGCAGCCGCCTTACCGAACCCTACCTTCTGCCGCCCCTGTTAACCATCTTCTCCGGCGATTCATTTTTTTCCGGCAGCTATGACAACCACCGGTGCTGTTACATCTTCAACCATCGGAACCATACCTCTCAACACCTCATCCTCTCTCACAATTGTCACCCTGCCTCCCTCTCTAAAACTCACCGAAACCAATTATTTAAGTTGGAAACCACAAATTGAAGCCTTCCTCTATGGCCCTGACTTCTTCAAATACATTGATGGTACACTTCCGGCGCCAAAACCCTCCGTTGACAAAGACGGAAATTCAATTCCCCATGCCGACTATAACGCTTGGTTCCGTCAAGATCGTCTTCTTTTCGGAGCATTAGTTGGTAGCCTTTCTCCCTCTCTTGTATCATTGATCACAAATGCCAAATCTTCACTTGAGGCATGAAAAATACTTTCCGACACCTAGGCCTCTGCCTCTCGTGGTCATATCAAACAGCTTCAATACCGCTTAAAACAATCCACCAAAGGTTCAAAGCAAACCATATCAGACTTCATGCAATCGGTCAAAGCCATAGCCGATGAACTCGCCATCCTTGGCAAACAACCAGACTCGGAAGACGTTACTGATGTTGTCTTAAACGGGTTGGATCCCTCTTCCTACAAATCCGTAATCGATGCGGTTCATGGCCGTGATACACCTATCTCGTTCCATAAACTTCACGAAAAACTCATCAACAAGGAGTTATTGCTAGCCTAACAACATCCAACTAATCCTACTCTCCACCAACCTACAACCGCCTTTGCTGCAAACACTCGTCACACACATAAACCTTGGCCAACCCGCAACTCTTCACATAACCCGGGCATACTACCTACACCTTCAAAATATTTGGCCACTCCCCAAACAACCCCTCAAAACCGCCATTTTTTAGGAAAATGCCAATTTTGCTTTGCCAAAGGTCACTCTCTTACCTCGTGTTTTGCTTTCAAGAAGCAGTACCCTCACATTGGGTTACCCTCTTTGCCCAAAGGAACACAAAACAATTCACCACAAGCCAATACGATGCAAGTTCCAAATGCAAACACTAATGACATCCGCCCATGGCTATTCGACAGTGGTGCGTCTCATCACATTACCAATGATCTGAATTCACTATCACTTCATGCTCCATATGACGGTACCCAAGAACTCATTATTGGTGATGGTTCGTCCCTTACTATTACTCATGTTGGCTCTTTAACACTTCATTTTGACACAGTCTCTTTAATCTTACATAATGTTTTATGTGTCCCGTCTATCTCTCGTAATATTATTTCTATATCGCGTTTATGTCTTGATAACAATATACTAATACAATTTTTCTCTCTTAATTTTGTTATCAAGGACTGCAACTCCCAACTCCCCCTTTTTCGGGGAACAACTGAACACGGGATTTATGAGCTTCGACCAAAATCACCGCCTCGTGCCTTTTATGTTCAGCAAAATAAACCTTCCTTGTGGCATCATCGTCTTGGACACCCGAATGCCCAAGTGTTACAACATCTATATTCCGTTGTTTCGTCTATTTCTACTTTCAATAAATCTATAATTGTTGTTGCATTAACAAAAGCCGCAAGCTTCCATTTCATGTTTCATCAATTACTTCCAATGCACCACTTCAACTTTTATTTTCAGACGTATGGTCATCACCGGTTATTTCTTATGATGGTTATAAATACTACATAATTTTTGTTGATCACTTTACCAAATATACATGGATTTACCCTCTTAAAAAGAAATCCGATTCACTTAATACTTTTATTACTTTTCAAAATCTTATCGAAAATTATTTCCAATGTAAAAACCAAACAACTCTAATGGAGGTGAATATATTAAACTTGCATCTCACCTTGCTTCATGTGGCATTTCCCATCTCACATCCCCACCCCATACACCCGAACACAATGGTTACGCCGAACGTCGACATCGTCACATCGTCGAAACCGGCCTAACTCTTCTCTCTCATGCCAAAATGCCACTCAAATATTGGCCTTTTGCCTTCACCACTGCCGCTTATCTAATTAATCGTTTGCCTACGTTCACTCTCCAAAAATATTCTCCATATCTTCGCCTATTTAATAAGCTACCAAACTACGAAAAACTACGGAGTTTTGGTTGTTTATCATATCCTTGGTTACGACCATATTCTTCCCACAAACTTGAAGCCAAGTCTAAACCATGTATTTCGATGGATATTCATCTACTCAAAGCGCGTATCATCTTCTCGATCCTCAAACAAAAAAAGTTTACACATCCCGTCATGCAATCTTTATAGAAGATCAATTCCCCCATGAAATTCTATCCAAGTCATCAACCCCTCCACCTCCAAATCCCGATACTTGGTTACCATTAACAATAAGCATACAACCTAATAACACTCCGGTCTCCTCATCTCACACAACACCCACCACTCCCATTATTGAGCCAATCACAACATCCTCACCATGCACCTCGTCTTCTGCCTCCAACCCACCTACATCAACAAGCTCAAACATATCTAAATCCAATTCACAAACTCAAAACAATATCCCACAATCTACTGCCACATCTTCAATAAATAATTCCTCACTTGATTTATCTACATCTCCTTCTAACCAAAATAATGACCAAATCAATTCTCTTCCATGCACTCGGAAACCAAATCCCAAATACCACAATGACACTTTTGTTCTTTACACCGCCACTTCTCCACATCCTAATGAACCAACCAATGTCACTCAAGCGCTCAAAAGTCCACTATGGCGTAAGGCCATGCAAGAGGAGTTTGATGCCCTTCAACGCAATAAAACTTGGTCTCTTGTCCCACCCGATTCCGCATCCAACCTCGTTGGTTGTAAATGGGTTTTCTGTACCAAATTTAACCCGGATGGAACGGTGGATCAACTAAAGGCTCGCCTTGTAGCCAAAGGCTTTCATCAACGTCCCGGCCTAGATTATGTGGAGACTTTTAGTCCCGTCATTAAACCGGCCACTCTTCGGCTTATCCTTTCTTTAGCCACTTCTCAAAATTGGTGCATTCGTCAACTTGACATAAACAATGCCTTTCTCCAAGGTACTCTAACCGAGGATGTCTTCATGTCTCAACCACCCGGCTTTGTCGATTCATCCCTCCCGAATCATGTTTGCAAATTAAACAAGGCCATATATGGTCTTCGGCAAGCCTCGCGCGATTGGTATGATGAACTAAAATCATACCTTCTCTCGGTCGGTTTCAAACCAACCATTTCTGATCCGTCTCTTTTAATTAACCATATAACTCAATTCCCTATTTATGTTCTCGTTTATGTCGATGATATTATCGTCCCCGGCCCAAACTCATCTCTTATAAACTGCTTCATCCAATCTCTTGCTTCCCGCTTTTCATTAAAAGACCTTGGCCCTCTTTCCTATTTCTTAGGTGTCGAAGTCATTCCCCACAACAATGGCCTTTTCCTTTCCCAATCTAAATATGTACTTGACTTGTTAACTCGAGCTAACATGAGTGATTGCAAACCGGCCACCACTCCAATGTCGTTCTCAGACCATCTCATGCCCACTGACGGAACACCCTTATCATCGCCTACCCAATACCGTTCATTTGTTGGTGCATTACAGTATCTATCCCTAACGAGACCCGACGTTTCTTTCGCCGTCAACAAACTTTCCCAGTTTATGCATTCACCTACCAATATTCATTGGGCTGCACTAAAACGATTATTACGTTACCTTCACGGCACTTTACACCATGGGTTATTTTTTAAAAAGAACTCTCCTTTAAACCTTCATGCTTTCACTGATTCAGATTGGGCTAGTGATAGGTCCACCTATCGTAGCACCACGGGTTATCTAGTTTATCTCGGATCTAATCCAGTTGCTTGGAGCTCTAAACGTCAACCAACCATAGCGAGATCATCCACCGAAGCGGAATTTAGGGCCGTTGCTTCTACTACCATGGAAGTTCAATGGCTTATATTGCTCTTATCCGAGCTTGGTTACAAGTCTACCGTCACACCTGCAATATATTGTGACAATTTAAGTGCCACACACTACTCAGCAAACCCGGTATTCCATTCTCGTATGAAACATCTTGCTATTGATTTTAACTTCGTACGAGAAAAGGTTCAACAAGGTGCCATACGTGTTACGCATATTTCCGGCGACGACCAACTTGCCGACGCGCTCACTAAACCGTTGTTGAAACCACGTTTTCACAAACTCATTTCCAAGATTGGACTAACCTCTCGATCGTCCGTCTTGCGGTGGGAATATTAACACCACAAACGATTTCCCTCAAATCAAACAAGATATTTGAATATTGAAACCAGTGTTTTATTTTTGACCATATATTAACTAGTTATGACTTTATCTTATTTATTGTAATCAAATCCCGTAATGTTAGCCTAGTGATTTGCTTGTATACTGTATATATCTTCATGTCAATTCAATGAGAAAACCAATTCGGTTGAATACATTTATACTTAGCGCCTAAGCACGATTTTTCAACCATGCATATAAGATGGCCCCCACTTCTTATCCTATTAACATTTGCACCCACACATGCTTTTGATAACAAACAATTTTGCCCGACCAAGATTCATCATGATCTTCTGTCATCACATAAATCCTTTTATCATTTCAGCTTGTTAATTACCAATTTATTTATTATTTTCATTTATTCCTTTACATAAATAACAGCCTCTACTCATATAATTTCAACAATATAATTATATATATTTTTGGCTACCAAATAAATTATATGTGTTCATTTAAATTGGTGAATCCCAACTTCTTCAAAGTAAGCTTTAATCTTTTAAGATTGACCAAGCTTCAACTTATTTACAAACTAGTTTTATACCCGTTCTGGTATGGATTTTCAAATTAATAAAATTAAAACTTAACCAAAATCACAAACACATCTCAATGTATTATCCAAAGATAAGTAAAAACCTATGTAAAACTTCAAAACATAACATGTGTGAACCGAAGTAAAAAAAAACTAATAATATGTTTATCAGATATATTTTATCGATTTGGTTCCTAATGTTGTATATGTTTTGGGCCATTTTGTGGCTTAAAAGGATCGTAGGACTTACGATGGAAACTCATTCCAAGTTGCATAGGGTCCACGCTAGTTTTTATTGGGACGGCTTTTAATGCTCAACTTTTGTGCACAATGCTAGGTTTCATTTCGAGGGTTAACTAGTCGACCTAGGGGAATGTGCCTGACGTGTGAAAAGTGTATAAAAACAAGTTTTTAACATGGCTTATAAAAGGGTTTTCACCACAACATAAACTACATACAAATAGGCAAATTTAAACTTTGAAATATAAATAACACTGGTAAGAACTTGTATGCAACTTTTGATACTAAATTAATCTCTATCGGTATCTAGAGTAACAACTGATTAGAAAAATTAGTTAATTTGAACGACAATGAAGCAAGCAAACAAACCAAAAGTATCAAATGGGGAGAAAATTAACACCTAACGTGTCAAATCTTCTTGACCTCCGAATGAATATCTTGATTTACTTAATTATAAATGTTGTTCCCAATTTCGCTAGGCTCTCGCTAAGGACACTCTATACGAGTAAATACCCAAGGCTCCGGATCCTGATGCGCGTGTGGCTACCCTAAGATCCAACACAATGCATTGTCAACAACTGTTGGTGACACTTACATGACACACAATGAAGTTATGGAGAATGGTATTCACCTAGGCTAGTTCGTCCAATGAATAAACATACTATTTTGATGGTGATGTCAATGAATTTGATTCAGTTTTCAGAATAAAGACACCTACAAATAACGAAGTTTTATTCAACACCACCATGATGAAATTGCAGATGACACACCTAATTATTTGGATATATTTAAGAGGGATATAGGACTTGTTTTTTGCAACTACTAACCACTAATCAAATGAGTACTATGCATTTTTGTTATTATCATATTTGATGCAAGAGTTAGATTTTGGTCAAAACCAGCATAATGTTTGTTTTCTTAGTAAATGAGTAAATCACAATTTGGTGATCGAATTTATGTCGTTAAACTTATACTTAACCGCTTCTTTATTAGTTAAATTATATTTCCTTCATATATGATTTTATAAATAGATTTTTTTTTGAAAAATATGATTGGATTCAGGTTTTATATCTCACCAACAATGTATCCACATAGTACGTGTATGTATTTTAGCAAATTGAAGAAATCAGAAGTACTTAGTAATTTGAGAAAAAAATTTATTGTTGGGCCTTATTAAAAGTAATTAATATATATATATATATATATATATATATTTCATCAACAATCTATAATATATATAAACGAAGATATAAAAATCTTACGTGTCGCGATGTGGTCGTTCCCCCCTTTTTCTGGAGTCATCAGATTTGCTTAATTTTTAAATAGAGGTTTCTCATGCATTTGACCCGAATTCATGGGTATGGGTCTTACCAAACCCAGATATTTCTTAAACGGGTTATAACATCTCATTAAATTAAAAATTATTCTCACCAAATTATTGATGTAAAAATCTTATAAAATAGGATATAATAAAAAATAATATCTTATTTATTTTAAACAAGATATATATATATATATATATATATATATATTACTTAAATTAAAAAACAAATTTGATAGTAAAAAAAATAAATAGGTCTTGGGTCTCATCAAACCATAAGTATATTATTAACTTTCATAAATACTATTTATAATTAAAAAACCAATTTTACAGTAAAAAATAAACGGGTTTTGGGTCTCGTCAAAATCATATAGCTTTTAAACCGGGTTATAGCATCTCATTTATTTGTGAAATAATTTATCATAAAACCATAAGTATATTATTAACTTTCATACAATAAAAAAATATAAATTCAAAAAGTAAATAAATATTAGAACAAACAATATAAAACATAGTATATATATATATATATTTAAAACTATGAAATCTTATAAAAACTATTGGATCCTATTAAAAGTTTAAAACCTATACTTGTTGGAGTTGTTGGGCCAAAATAATTTTCTTAATCCATAATTTAAGCATCCAACTATAACTTATTGAGTTATTTAGCTCAAACTAAAAATTAAAAGAGTAAAAATAGAAAATAAAATAAAAGTGAAAAAGAGTGGGAAAGAATCAAGTGGCCGACTGCCGAGTAATTGACCAACCAGTCCACCACCTTTGACTACCAACGTACGCTCTATCCCCCCCCCCCCCCCCCCCCAAATTTATAGATACACTCAGTTTAGCCATAATTTATCTAAATTAGATGTATTGTTAACAATCATGCCTCCTAAACTATCAATTATGTTTTGTTAACAATTGACAATTGTTGAGCTATCAATTAGGAATTGTTGTAAAGAATGTTAGGAAATCTTCACGAATCATCGGTTAACTATATATTATCATATATATGTCGTTTTAATAATAAATATTTTTGCTATGTTTATTGTTAAGACGTTAGTTAATCATTGTTTAAAAACTTAGTTTATATAATTTGCTACTCGTTAGTGTCTAAGGATCTTTTTCGTTCGGCTTGGTCGAGATATTTTGAATCCTTAATAGGGACCTTGTCTAGTGGCATATGCTGTCCCATTCAAATCATTTCAATTCCAAGGTAAATCTGAAATTTTGCTATTAAAATTAAAAAAGTTGTCTCTGTATTAGTTATTATCATACTTAGACGAATAGCGAGCTATATATATTTGTCTTCAAATAGGTCTTCTCTGGGTAGATCTTGGTTGCACTTGCGAGTTATATATTTGCTATTATAACTGACCTCTATTCATTTGTTGTGGTGGTGAATAATTATCATCCTTTACATACTTTACATGCATGAATGATGAATCCTTTATGTTGACTTTAAACCAATGAAAAGCAAAATATAGAGTGGACCAAAAACATCATGGCCGGCCATGAGAGGAAGAAAAGGACTTCCTCTCTCATGCAAAAAGTAACCAAAAGGTTTAACATGTATACATACATGCATAGTTGCATACCTCTTGTATAAAGCCATATGCATACAAATACTGATCACAAGGAATTAATTTTTCACTTTTTCATCTTTTGCATATGTATACACATGTATGCACATGCAAAACCATGCAAAGACTTCATTCGCAATATATAAGTATATATTAATATTCATTTGTGAGATTAATGTTATTTTGCATAAATAATAGTACTTACAATATAATATTACTTTTTGAACGACAACTTTCTTTTTAGCTTTATGGTATGTGTGACTTAAACTTTCCAAAACTATAGTTGTTTAAAGCCTTTGCCTTTACTAATAGGTCATCACTACTTGCATACAATATACATTAGTTAGAACTAAACACTATTTTTTTAATTTCTAAACATTATATTTGTTTGCATTAAGTATTAATATTATTAATATATTATGTCTTCTACTTAATGATAATCCAAACGTACAATTAATATTACTTGAATCATTATATAACACATGGATATTTAGATGAATTAACATATGATTAATTTATGTACGTAAGGTTATTTAATGTTTGCTTATATAGGATTATCTCCAACTTGTGGCCTAGTGGCAGGAAGCTTGGGTTACCTAAGTTCGAATCCAAATTGGGTCACTTTTGGGAGGATATTAACAATGAAGGATTTGAGCTAAGCCTTGTGCAAAGGTTATCGGTTCGAACCCAGAGCTCACCTGAGTTTTCGTCTCACCGTGTGTTACGCTAGAGATTTATGCTCTTGTGGTGGCACAACCGTTGTCAAGTGCTAGTAGGCGGTATGGTTTCCCGGGGGACCGCCCAAGGCAAACTTTGAAGCCATCGTGAGCTCGGATAAGTCAACATAGTCTGGCCGGAATCGGGCATCGGGACTCTTCAAATTTGAAGAATGCGTAGCCTAAATATAATAAAGTCGTCGTTTCAAAAATATAGGATATTACTAGCATATTCTATCATATTTTGTACTCGATTAGAATCTCATTCACTACACGAGTGAAATACATATAATGCCATATACTTAATAAAACAAAGTTATGTCTTTAAAAAACAGAAAAAAACCATGTATTGCATGAGTTGAATAAAACATTTTATTACACGAGTTGAATAAAATATAATGTAATTTATCAACACGTGCAATTGCCAAAATACGTCTTTAAAAGATGAACTTTGACTTGATAGTAATAAAATCTGTTAGGTTATTTTTAAATTCTTTTTATTGAACAATTTAATTGATGATATAAACAAAATTTTGAATACAAAAACGATTATTTTTTTCTTAAAGTCAAATATATTCTATAATATCATTATTTAGTAAAAAGAGAGGTGAGAAAACACAATTGAAGAAACCTAAAATGGTGTCATGTATTTCATACGAATTTAATTTATTAGATATAAAAGATAACATATAAAAGGTGTTAATATATGTAAAAGTAAAACCAACAATGGCACATTTTGAAACCCTACCACAACTTGGATTCAAACCCACCCTCTAGTTGAAAGTGACCCCTTTGGAAACACCTTGTTGGTTTCACAACAACCTATGAAGCTGTATAATGAAATTTTATCTCTTTAAGGAACCTGTAACAAGATGGCATTGCACATCTAGACCCTCGAATCCTAAAGATATATATCTTGTTTGCTTACATTACTCGGATTCCTTTGTTTCCTAAATATCAGTAGTCCACAATCTCAAACAAAAAGAACTTGAAATCTTGAAGAATATATTGGTAGGATAAAACTTTATTAGAATATCATTAGACTTTTTTTTTTGCTAAAGGAACTCATTAAGGAAAAGATTTGGAGCTAGAGTATAGATACTTTTTGCTTTTTACCACAAAATTGGTAGTTACATACAAAGTAACAAAACTAATCAGAAGTTGGTACGAATCCCGCTCATGTACTATATCCCCAGGTTTAAGACTCAGTGAAGCACATGCAATTAGGTGGATTAGGCCGTACGACATTGAACCCTCCCTAGAAGTATTCCATTGGTTTAGCCGCACAAAAAAAAGTTACATACATTATGATCCCAAGTTTTGCACATGAAACACTTGTTAACTAATTGAAAAAATTTTATATAGTAAAAGCTGGTGTTACATTACTTTACTTTCTTGACCATCTACTATGAGTAGCACACTAGCACTAGCTAGTATATTGGTCTCAATCATGTTATTTTTTTTTTAAACTTTGTAACAGTGATTTGAAGGCTACTTTTCGTCAAAGGAATTACCTTTCCTCAAGAAATTCTTGTTTTTACCTTTTTATATCAACTTTACAGTGAGGTGGCGTGAGTGAGAATGGAAGGTACTCACGTGTAAAGGGGTTTCTGTGTTTGCATTTATGCATTAATTCATATATTGCATTTTCATCTTCTTCTTCATCATTATGATTAAAGGGATATATGAAAAATATGATATATATAATGACTGATTTTGTTTGTTTTTTCTCATGTGGTGGGGATGTTTTTTGGTTAATTTCCTCTGCCTGTTTGCTTTGTTGTGGGCTCCACTTCATGTCATGTGATTGGATTATGTCCCACTCCCTTCTATCCTTCTCCATCTAATCTTAAACCCCACATACATGTACTGTATCCTCACTCTCTCTCTCTCTCTCACACACAACACACACACATAGTTACTTACAAGCTTTATATAGAAGACTTAGCTCAACCTTACCTGCTCAAGGTGAGGGGTCAATGAGGAAAAAGCAAATTTGAAAGCTCATTTGAAAAGCTAAAAAGTTTTAAATAAAGCTCACAAAGCAAACTGCTTTTTAGGTTAATATATTGAAGCAACCAAGTATGGTGACTTCAACATCTTTATGTACAGAATAACAAAAGATATATTCTTGATCATAGATTATTAACCACTTCTTCACCAAGACACTCTACATAAATCTTCCCACATGTTAGACAACAACAATAACCACCACCATCACTACACTACTATAGCTTCTTCTTCAGATAATGGTCTTCCTAGCAAAAGAAAAAGGCGCCCTGCTGGTACTCCAGGTACCCTAATTCATTTCATACTTATTCAAACGGCCGATCTGACCAATAATATTCACAGTTATTGGTCAGAACGGCCTTCCAGAACGGTGTGAGATTAGATGTCAGACGTACCCTAATTCAATTCATACTTATTTAAACGGCCGTTCTGACCAATAACTGTTAGAATTATTGGTCAGAACGGCTGTCCAGAATGGTATTGATGAAATAAGATAATTGATATTATTATTAATTATGAATATGAAAGTTTAAATCTTGAAATTGTTTAAACTTGTAGATCCAGATGCTGAGGTGGTGTCTTTATCACCAAAGACCTTGCTTGAATCAGATCAATATGTATGTGAGATCTGTAACCAAGGGTTCCAAAGAGATCAAAACCTACAGATGCATAGGAGACGACACAAGGTACCATGGAAGCTGCTTAAAAGGGATACACCAGAGATAAGAAAGAGGGTTTTTGTGTGTCCAAAACCAACATGCTTACACCATGACCCATGTCATGCTCTAGGTGATCTAGTTGGGATCAAGAAACACTTTAGAAGGAAACATAGCAACAATAAGCAGTGGGTTTGTGACAAGTGCTCCAAGGGTTATGCTGTTCAATCTGATTACAAAGCTCATCTTAAAACTTGTGGTACTAGAGGCCATTCTTGTGACTGTGGTAGAGTGTTTTCCAGGTTACTTACTTACTTTCATGTTCTTGATTTGATATGATATTTTCTGGTTTCTCTCTCTATTTTCTTTCTTGATTAGACTAAAAGATGTGACCTTTCATCATGACCATTTATGTTTTCCTGCTCACACATAAATTTCAGCACCATTCAGTCAGAAACAAATAATGGTTGTCTCTGAAACTATTCAATTATTCTGTCCATTTTATGTTATTTCATTATCTTTTCATGTTTCAAGTGTACTCCACATGTGTACCAAGTATAAGCACCTACAATTTCTTCAATTATATAATATATTTTGAAAATTTTCCCAATGATTAATGCAAGCAATTTAATACTAACATACCTTCACTAGAAGTTTTTGATTAATCTAGAAAGACAAAGATCTAGTACATCATAATAAAGTTTCACCTCTAGGTATTTTATTGTTTGAATCTTGTTACCACAACACAAGGATCCTTAATTAGGTTATTTCTTCATTTAATCATTAGCCAATCTTTCTATTTTTCAGGCTTCATTTTCTTTTGTAAACTTGAAATGATAATCTTATCACTATAGAAAATGAAGCCTGAAAGACAAAGATTGGTTAAGATGAATTAACAAAAAATAAAGGTTATTTGTTATAGTTGTAAGATTATCATTTCAAGTTTACAAAAGAAAGTGAAGGATATGTATGGCTTTAGTTTTGCTAGATCTTTTAGCATAAATATAAGAGTTTTTTTTGTATACTTGTTCTATATACGTCTGTTTTGACTCGAATGAATGTTCTAAAGAAACCTCGATTTTTACACTTTTGATTTACTCATATATCATTGTAGAGTTGAGAGTTTCATTGAGCACCAAGATGCATGTATGGTTCGGCGAATCCATGCAGATCTGCCCGCATTCCAGCCGGCGTGTTCGTCTCGTACCATCGAGTACAAGTCCACCGAGTGACATAAATTTAAATTCCATCCAAACAATGCCAAGATTACCTCATCTCCAGCCTCCTTCACAAGCTTTATATTCACAAACTCAATTAGACATGCAAAGCACCTTGGAACTTCAGCTATTACCATCACTATCACTTTATGAACAAAGCAACAATCATCAGACACATTTGAATCTTTCTATTGGTAGTGCACATAACATGCAACAAGAAGAAGAAATGAAGATAGCTTTGGCAGAAAAAGCATTTGCAGAAGATGCTAGACAACAAGCAAAGAGGCAAATTGAGATGGCTGAGATGGAGTTTGAGAATACCAAGAGGATTAGGCAACAAGCTCAGATGGAACTAGAAAGAGCTATGGTTATTCGAGAACAAGCCGCGAAAAAGATCGATTCCACCATGTTAGAGATCACTTGTTATTCGTGTAGACAACGGTTTGAAGCCGCTAGGGATAATGGTGCAGCAACTATAGTAGATGAAACATCTATTGCTCCAAGTTACATGTCTTCAGCTTTAACAGATGGTGAAGGATACTAGCAATATGTTCATGAAGAAAACCAGTCTTTCTGGTTCATCAATGTAAGAGTGTAAGTGATTTCATTCAACTTTTTTTTTCTTTGCATTTACTTTGGAAATAAAATAAATAAAGGATTGAATTGTTGGATCCTGACCATATTCTTCTTCTTTTGTTAATGTGTTAGTTTTCTACTCTTCATTGCGCGTTACTAATTAGCTCAAAACGAAACGATTAAGTTTTGAACCAATAATCTCACATTTTTTTATAGGGACACACTATATCACTAGACTAACAGGTTATGAGTATGAAACGATCAACTAATTATCATAAATGGTGTTCGGTTCTAATAATTTTATGCATTTTAAAAAGCAAATGTCATATAATTTGAATGTATTTAGGGTTGTAACTATATAGTAAGAGGCAACGTTTTTTTTTTGGTAAAAGACCAGGTTAAACATGGGTAAGGTGAATTAACAATAATAAAGGTGTGTTTTATGTTTTTATTATTTTTTTTGAATGACTAACGAATCCTTTAAATTGGCTACTAACAAATTCATCAAAATCGGGATACACTCATTTTTCGATCCGAGAAGAACCCCACACCTAAAGTCAACGCCCGTGAATACTCGCCTGAAAGCACGACAATGCAGTGAGAGAAAACCTGTTCAGCTCAAGGATATCCAACTAGTGAAAACAACTTACTCACATAATCTCACATCATCACCCTGACGTCACGTGAAACTAAATGCTGAGGGTAGGAATTAAACATGGGTCACATGAAACATCAAATCTCTCTTTTATTACTCCACCGCTAGCTTATATTGGCAAATGTGTGTTTTGTTGTTCAATCTTTTTATACATTCTTTAATTATACTCAAATTTATTAGCTTAATTTGAACCCTCATGATCGGTTTCTTGTTTTTAACTCTTTCCTAATCAACAAATGAACCTATTAAAAAAATATATAACTACCTAGGTAACCTATATTTTAGATAACTTGTCATGTCAAAATTGATAAACCAACAAACTCACACCGGTACATAATTTACCTACACATTATTAAGTATAATAAAAGAATTACAGAAAAATACCCCAATAACTTAACCATGTAACTTTTGATGAACATAATTAAAGAAATCTGATGCAATATTTTTTAAGCTTTGACAACAAAAAATGCAAAACTTATAATTTCATATTCATCCTGAAAGGAAAAGGTGCCTGCAATTATATGCCTTTAGTAGCTGAATAGAGTTCAGGACCACTGCCCATAGATGCTTCCTTGGTCAATAGTCAATGTACCAAGAGTCATATATGACAGTGAAAGATGTGAGAAATAAACTACATATATTGTTAGCTTGATAAAATAGACATGATTTTATGGTGATTCATTATTTTATGAGTAACTAGAAACCTAAATGGAGTATCGGTATGACAGTATGTAAGTTAAATTTTCTCTCCTTGTAACATTATTTGGTTCTTCATCTGTTGGAGAAAATATTCAAGAAATTAAAACCACTCATGAGAGCTTAAGAAAGAAGACTACATAAGGTGCATTGTCTAACATTTCCCTTCAAATTATTAATTATTTTCTAGCATGTGACATGAATCATGATGATGAGAAGACCATCCTAAGACACAATATCATTACTTGCTTTTAAGCATGGAATCTCTCCAATATCCTTGGTATTAATTTTACACATGTGACAACACAAAGCTTTAATTATTTGTACATACTTATGACAGCTTTGCAAAAAAATAAAAAAAAATAAAAACAAAAAACAAAAAGCAAGGACTTTGAACCTCAAAATTCAAGGAACCCAATTGTTTTTGCAAGGTTAAACTCTAGTCACCTCCTACTTAACTTTAGTTGTACTTTTATTATCATTGGTACATATCTTTATAGACTATTGTTACAATGTTACGTAACTGTGTGAAGTAACATTGATCCAAATATGGCGTTTATCTAGATTTTTAGTTGAATCTTGGGGTAATATAACGTTTGGTGACTAACTTAAAGTTAAATAATCCGACTTTAAATTTAGTTTTATGTTTTTAGTATAGATTATAAAGATGGTTATGTACCATGAAAGTTTGTACATTAATATACGGTTGATTGTTGAAAATTGAGGGTTTGTGTGACCAATTCAAATCTGCATTTTAGGTTTTCACTTTTTAGTTCAACGTTTTAGGAATTCAATACACAGTGGTTTTGACTCGTAGCTTTTTACGAATTTTTTTAGATACTATATAACCTACATATCTTTTTGAATTGTGTGATCACTAACTGATACAAGTATTTCATGTATCACGAAATTAATATATTGAATAAGGCAGTAAGTAATTTTCAAGGAATGACAAGTACTCTATTGTGAAATTCAAGGTTTAAAATTAGATCAATTGATTTCTTTATACAGGTGTTGAACCGACACTAAGGTAGGGATAAAACATCACAATGTTACATTAACAGTTTTGACGGTTGTTTGTTATCATTGTAGTTACACATTTAGCATCAAAAACTGTATTAGGTGGAAAACTCAATTGTTACCACCAAACTTCAACCTCACTATCTACCTTTAGCTTCACTATCAAACTTTGGTGACTAAATTGCCGCCGAGTGGTAAAAACTTGCTACTTTATTATAGTAACTTTTGAAGATTTTCTTACGCAACTTTCACCATCCATACCAATTTGACGAGTCTAATCTAGCCAGGGGTATTGTTTATTGAACCTCACAAGGCGAGCCCCAGCTTGACCCTATTAGGGAAATGCCCCTTGGAACTCTCTCATGGTACCAACGCCATGGTAACACTTTAATTAGTGTGTATTTCACATCTCCTGACTCGTGTCAATATTTATCACTATTTCTAATTTGACTATATATAAATCCTAATTACCCAAATAACCTAATGATACTAAAATTAGTAATAAAAATCAGGTGAACATAAATGAAACTAACAAAGACTATTCCGTTTTAATTTTTGAGAGAGATGCAAGTTGTCTGGTGTGGATTAGGGACCCAACTAAGCAGTACAATAAAATAAAATAAAAAGGAAAAAAAAAACTATTTCTGAACTCATGAATTGCGTATTTGTAACTATTTAGCATTGTTACTTATGTACTTTTAAAACTAGTGCACTTGTTTGTTCTTACTTTCGGTCTACCTTAATAATCGACATGGTGCTACATTGCCTACATGTGCCACCTGGCCTACTACATAGTAGCAAATTAAATCTCTACAATATAAGTCCAAAGTATTTGGAAAATAATATTGTTGGACAAGATTACATTTTCTAGCGCCATAGTCATGTTTTGTGTAGACATTCATATGCCTATCTATTAGAGCCATTTCATTTAAACTGGAAACAAGTACCAAATGATAGCTAATTGAACACATGCACGTTAGATTCCCATACGAAAATTCCAATTGAGTATATATTTCCCTTTTCGTGTGTCTAGACCATTTTCATGTCGAGTGCTCTTCCCGAACACCATCAAGATGGATTTTCATTCAGGCCCGAAGAGAACAAGGTGGTGTTCCCACACATCTGATCTTTCACCATCCTTCCTGCTTCTCCAACCCATCACGAACAATTTATTATTTGTTCTTACAAGATTTCTAGTAATGTTGTTCTTTGTGTGAGACAAATAAACGAAGTTTATTGAAGACCCATTATGAGTAATTAAAGTACATGAAACAAGCTAAATTTAAGTAGATTGTTGGGTTAAATACATCCTGTTCCTTATTGTTAACCTACAACCGAAGATGGAAGAAGATACCTGCGAAGATGATGGTGGAGAGTTCAGAGTTGTAGAATTCGCTAAGGGCTAGTTAGACGGTGGAGTGTTGACTAACGATTAATTCATTGGGATTAACATGGATTAACTGGGGTTAAGAGGAATTAATTGAATTGGAATTTATATGTAATAATTTGAACTCTTTGAACAACATAAACATTTACAACTCAGAGATTTCAATTGTACAATAGTTGTATGCAATTTTTGTATATTTAAATGGTGAAATGTTTTTTTGTACAATTTACATTCTTCTAAGAGACCAAGAAAAAACAATTAAATGTACGAGGCGCAGATGTAGCGAAATTATTTACACGAAAAATTCCCCAAAAGCCATAATAAGCCAGAAAAAATGGAGCACAATAAAAGAGTAAAACAATGGTGGGCTCATTATGCTAACGTTTATATGTCTTGACAATCCAAAACAGTAGAACATGTTCTATGTTCTTCGAGTTTAATAAAGCACAGCAATCAACGCTTTTTAGACCGTTAATTGGGCACCGTTTAAAACATGATAAAGTCTTGCTAATAAAAAAAATATGTTATGTGATTTTTTAAATTAATTGAAATTAGTATGCTAGGCTCCTACTAATTCTTTTTATTGGTACATCAAATTTAAAGCCGTCTTATAACCATGACTATTAAAGTAATTAAAAGAGTTGTATTCATGTTTGATACTTATTTTAAGCGGGTCATTTCTAACCTGTTAAACACGATAAGACCCGAATTGACAACCCTACTTTTTTTAACAGTTAACCATTTGAATCACTGACATGTCACCGACTCACTGACCCAGTAATTAACTAATTTGATATATTTTATACTTGATACTTATTTTACGGTCTTATACTCCTATTAAACAAGACCGGTTACTAATTTTTGTCTTAAGATTATTGAAAATTTATCATTTTTGTACGTGTCATTTTATCAATTTTTTTTAAAACCTTTTACTATTTAAAAATAAAGTAAAGTTGTAAACTTTGTATTTTCAGTTGTGTTCTAGATAACTTTTTAGATAGTGTGGTCTTACTTCTGATTAAGATATTTTCGTAAGTATCAAATCAAATAATAGGAAAATCTTAAAAGTTATATAAAAAATGAGAATGCATTCTATGAAAAAGATGTTCTATATTCGTAAGTTTAACAGAACAAAAAGGTTCCATTATATAGGAGACAAATCAACGGTGTCATCTAATTAGTCATAACGACAAATCGTCTTGCCTTGACCTTGAGAATCATATTATGCAATATGATGCGTGCATACATTATGTTCCTTATTTTTTTTTTTGTAACCATGCTCGTGATGGGTTGTTTACTATGTGCCAACATTTTTTAGGACACCAAATGTCGTTCCACACTATTTCTTGCCGATTCTTGTACCAATTTAAATTTCTTACGATCTTCATGTTGTGGACATGTGAACAATTTGACATAGTCGGGATATATTCTATCAACAAGATAATACCTCTGCTTATATTCTACTCATGAAACTTCAAACAAAAACTCGAGTGCACTTAATTTACGATGTTGTTGAAAAACGTCAACCAATCAAGAACATTGAGTTGGAATTGAAGAAATATGTTTTGTTGGCTAAAAATGGAATTGAAGATGGATAGTTTCCCATCAAATTCCATCAACCAAGGATTCCAACTTTTCTTCCATGTAATGAAGGATAAAAAATTACTAAACACCCCCCCCCCCCCCACCCCCCTATTCAATCCTTTCTTCTCATAAAGAAACAATTTTACAAAGGGTAATTATGTAAATTAGTTTTTCTTGAACTTAAATTCCTATTCCGAACATATTATGGGTTTTCGTTGAAATTAATTCAATATCATCATATTTCAATTCCTTTGAAAAATTGAAACTCCTTTAAAACCATTCCGTAAACCAAACGATCCATAATGATTGCTCGACTGTACAAAAAGTAACCTTAGGCTTGGGGACCAAATTTAAGGAGTCCTTACTTTTACGTTTTAATATGCATGTTTAATTTTCAAGTTTCAACAATGAAAATAAATTAAAATTAACAATGAACATAATTGAAAGAGTTTCTTTTTACTAAAATACTCTTACTCTAAGATGTGTGGCCGTATATATATACCTTTTAGAAATCATATGCAAATATAGTTGGTCACTAATTTTAACGTGCTAGAATGTTATAAAAAAAACGTTAATTTAAAACAGGCTTTTAGACCTCAAAAAGATTGAGCTGACTATGCTATCAACCACGTGAATTTGATTTTCTATGTTCGAACAAGTGACAGAGGCGATTATGAGTAAAATATCAACAACCAACTTTATAATGTCGGGTTTTTTATTGCATTATGGTTATGAAACAAATACAGTAGTATATTGGTTTTAACGACAATAGCATAAATGCATTAAAAAGAAACAACCTCATAAAAACACTTTTACATACAGTAGTTAATGTCATCTGAATTGTATGCCCGGTGGTAGGAAACAAAGTTTTCCTTTTTTTTATTTACGAAGACTAAGGTTCAAACATAAATAATATGATATAATAAAAAAGCTGTTAAAACATATGTACGTACATGTTGTTAATTTTATCTGAAGAAACGTGGATCGGCTCACTGGTAGACGATCAACTTTCCTCGGGTATGAGTATGCTATTTCACCGATAGTTCTCCGGAGTATGAATTCTTCCACCTACAAAACGAGCAGCACCGTGAACTTACCCCTCAGAAAGGGACAGAGGGGTCCTCTTTGGGGTAACCCTCCGGTGTGAGAATAAGAGATTGTAGGAGAAGATAATAATAATCTGAGAGTGAGTAAGGAATTGAAATGTATTTTCTTGCTTACCTCCCCTTGTGGAGGTGGTGTGGTATTTATAGTGTTAGGGTTTCCAATGACCTGGTGCTTTTTCATTGATTATTCTCTGACCCAGGTATTTCACCTGGCCCATGTGCAATCACGTGGTAGCACATGGGTTTTGCTGAGTTGTCCACCTTTCATTGGCAGCTGTCAACATCAGCATATTCTTATTCCTTAAAGGATACCTTCTGGAAGGTTGTCTGACGACCACAATCAAGGTTGTCCTTATCCTGATTTGGATAAGAACGAGGTTGATTATGTGCACGTGTGATATGCGCCTATCCTGAGGATGCGCGAGGTCTTCTCTTTATTCTCACGCGCAGATGTTTCATGCGCAGATGTGATATGCGCCAGCATATGTAATATGCACCACACGCAGATGCGCCACGCGCAGATGTGATATGCGTGAGCATGTGATATGCGCCACGCGCAGATGTGATATGCGTGAGCATATATGGTGCGTGAGCATGTGATACGCGTGAGCATATGTGATGCGTGAGCATATGTGATATGCATGAGCATATGTTTTGGCTTTGTGCCTTCATGATATCTTGATTTCAAGCCTCTTGTCTATATCTTGTGGGTTGACCCGCCCCGCTTGATGTTAAGGCGGGTACATACCTCTTCATTATCCATAAATGAATATCACCATAATTTATCAATAGTTTAATATTTACTAATGTGGAGAACATGGCCGTCTCCGAGAATTTATATACCTAAGCCGAGCCGAAATAAAAAGGCTCGTAGGCTCTAACGAGTAATGAAATATATAAGCTAATAACCTAAACTTTATCCAGTGGATTATAAATAAACAATCTTTTTAGCCTGATAATTTTAAGAGAGATCAAAATCCAATTATAATGCATAAAAATTATTTTATAAATATATATAAAAAATATTGACCCCTAAAAAAATTGTGTCTCAGCCGAGGGTGCGGGTCACACACCCTCAAGGCTGCCCATGGTGGAGAATATATAACTTCTTATTGAATTTTAACTACAATTTTCTTTTATCAATTAATTTACACACACCATATAACCTTACTTCTAGATCTACATCATGAATGTGTGAAACTAAAACACAACTATTTAGAAAGTAACACATTTATAGAAACCTTGTTCACTCAAGAATATACATGGGACTCGTTACTTTGTTATGTTCATTATGACATATAAACGATAAAGGTGGCCGTTAATGTTTTTTGATTAATAATTTATTGTTAGTTGTCACGTGAACATTAGATTAATGCATTAAGAGGTAACACTCAGAGCCTTTACTATACCCAATCTCTCTCCTTTTTTAAATAACATTACATATATAATAATAATAGGCATGTACAAATTAACCCTCCATGTTTTTCAGTGCCACAGTTGAATGGTTTATAGACAGTCACTCGTCACTCTCATGGATTGACACAACACAATGCACAAACACATATACCCTCCTCTCTCTCTTTCTCCCTGTGGGCTCTCATGGAGTCATGGGGCACTCACTTTTTGAATTATATATAACAAGAGCCAGTCAGCATCTATGCAGGTGGGCCCACCTTTTCATTTCATTAATTTAGAGAAACAACAGACCTCAATCATTCCACTCTTGACCCTCCTTTTCGTGTAACGTGAACTCATCCCAAATAGTTACCGTATTAAAGTGAAATAAAGATTAGAAAGGGTATTTCCGTCATTTACTAACGACTAAAACTCACGAAGCTATTGATTTGGACTGAAATGACAAGAAAATGAGACCACGAGGATGGAAATGACTAAAAGTTTTATTTTAAACGGAAATAGCAAAAAGAGTAAACCACATGAACGAAAATAATAGTTCTCTCTACGTTGGCAAATGAACACTTACACAAGTGAAGAATAGGTGGGTTATCCATGAATCATGTCTATAAATAATAAAAGTATAAGAAATAAATAATTAGATAATATCGATCTCTAGGTGATTACAAACAAATTGTATATATTGGTAATTATTTAAAAAGAGCCGCGGATTATGTCAATGACTATCAATGCATTAATTTGCGACATGTAAGCCGTCAATGACTTTAAAAAATCCATGACATAAGGTTATGATGTGATTTCATCTTGTAGACTTTACCGTTGTTATCAATCAAATGATATGTGAGACGTATATTATTCCTTTGATGCCCTTCTAATCAGCTAAGATTAATCTCGGCTAATAAATTCAAGTTATGATTATTAAACTCTAATAACTTAGGTTTTTAATAGCAAAGATAATTTAGTAACTTCATGTGAATCTAAATGAAAAAAACTCACATTTGTTACAATTTATAACCATTGAGGACTATGAAAAATTTATTAAAGTTTTTCTTGTTTGAACAACCAACGACTCTTTTAAAGCTACTGGCAAAATTTACCACATCGTGATCGATCCGGGGAAAACCCTCAACCTAAGGCCAACGCCCGTGAACACTCGCCCGAAGACACGGAAATGTGGTGAGGTAAAACTCATTCAGTTCAAGGATCCAACTAACAACTAATGAACATCACTCACTCCCTAGTCTCTCAACATCACCTGGTGCCGCCGAAACTAAAAGATGGGGGCAGGAATCTTACCTTGGTTACATGAAACACCAAGTCTCTTGCTTACAACTCCATCTGATAAACATTTATTAAAGTTAAGGACCAAACTTAAAACTTATAATATGGACCTATCTCATAAATAAACCGTGTATTAAACTCCTTAATTTTTATCAACTTCTAGTTCTGGGGAAATTACGGGGACTCCTTTTTTGTACTGCTATGCTTCTCAAGAAACACATGTGCTCATTCTGAATAAACCGATCAAAAGATTTTGTCAATAAACCTGTTGCTTCAGTAGTAGTTTTAACCGTAATCGCAGAGCTTCAATCTTTGTTTTTTATTAGGCTGAGGGGTGTGGGCCGCTAACCGGGGCGCTAGAGCCCCTCCGCTCGCGCCCCGGGGCGCTAACCCCACACCACCGGGGCGCGAGCAGGGGCGCGAGCGGGGCGCGAGCGCGGAAATCCAGGTAGGCGTGAGGCTGGTCGCGGGAGAAGAGAGAGAAAATGGACGTTGGGAAGGTAAAAAGAGCCGTTGGGAAGGGATTAAATTAAAAAAAAAATATTTTTTCCCTAAATAATACCCCATTTCATCTATAAAATACCTCATTTCACCCATATCAATCACCACAACTTCAAAATAAAACCCAAAATCAACCCATCTTCCCAACTTTTTTTAAAAAAAAAATGTCGTCGTACTCGATGATCTTGTATTAGATTAGTGTTATTATTAAGTATTATTGTTTGTTTAATTTTTAGTATGTTTTTTTTTGTAATTTGAATTTTAAAAAAAATGTGTGTTTTTTTAATAATTTATATGTTTTTTTAATAATACGTTGTTTGAATATATTTATAAAAAAATAAAAAAAAAATTTCGCTGGAGCCCCTGCTGGAGCCCCTCCACACCAGGGCCAGGGGCTCCAACGGGGGCTCCAACACACCCCTTATCCAGTTTCTCTCTCTGCCACACGTCATAATATTATTGGCTGGAGCCTCCACTGGAGCCCCCATTAGAGCCCCCCACACCCCTTAGCCTTAGCTTCACTTGAATCGTCGACTGCAGTACTGTTAAGTGTTAACCAAACACCAGATTGCTCAGTTTCATTCTCTATTGTTTCAATCCGGCTTCAATAGTTTTGTACGCATATATTGTAAAAGAGAAACAAGTAATGTTTTAGTTTGACTATGGTGCTATTGTTCTAATTACCTGTGTTTATATATGTATGGCCTTTGTTATACTACTTGAACAATATTTACATAATATTGGTAAATCTACTACCACTTCTTTTCCTTAATTTGGTTAAATTAATGTTTAGAAATATATTAATTGTAATAAGATATTTAGATTGTTTTTTAGTAAAATAGGTATATTGATATTTTAATCAACTTTTTTAAAAGTATATATATTGTATTTTAAAAGCTTATAGTGGTTTGGCAAGGCCTTGGCCAACAAAGTCGATAGAATGCAAGTGAACAATATATTTGACTAGTGAGTGCGAGTTCTAAACCGACTCGCACAACAATACAGAAGTACTGAATGGCCACACAAAATCCAGGTTGGATGAAAGTATGAAACATCCAAACTTCAGATGCAGGAATGGCAACGACAAAGCATCTCCAGGATTCGATCAAAGAGCTAAGCGAAACACAATTCAAACTGATGGAGAGGGAAATAGGGAAACGAAACATCTTACTTTAAACTTAAGATTTTATTAAATAATCATTTAAAACACAAAATGGAATTTTTAAAACACGCTCAAACTTAAAAAAGAGCTAACGAGTCAATCCGACGTCTATTAAAAGGGTTATGTTCAGGTTAGCCGATTTATTAGACATAATATTTGGTCATATAAGTCGTGTTTGGGTTAGCATAGCCAATCTTCTTAATACAAAATGGTGCAACTATGAATCATACAAGTAGGATTATGACACAGTTAAAAGACTGGAGTGAGATGAAATATATTCAACTTTAAGCATGAATCTGTGTAGGAATGAATGTCCATCCAATAAGTGGTCATAAAGACTCGCAAGGAATCCTTGCAGAACTACATGAACCCTAGCAGTAGAGTCTATGGTGTAAGATTCCCACATTCATATGAAAATGGACAAAAACCAAATATTCAAACACCTTTAATTGGCTTGACCGATTTATACCTTGACTCGTGGATTCAAAATGTGACATGATTTAAAAGCTATTTATTATACCTTCATGTCACATATATCGTACAACCCAATTTTGTTACCTCATGTTCTAACAATTATTCGTCAATTACACAAATGTCACACTACATGCAGTGGCCGATCTATATGAATTATGAAGGCCTAGAGATGCTTGGGATACCCGTCAATTTTCTTGGCGAGTGCAACTTTATCACGCATCATGTATCTCAAAACTTTTAAGTCCGTCATTTTTCATATAATAAAAAGATTTGCAAAAAAATAAATAAATAAATAAATAAAATCTAAAAAACAAAAATGATATACCTCTAAATTTTTCTTCTAGAAAACTACAAAATTTTTACATTATTTGCAAGAAAACATTCGCAATAATGTTAAATTTTCATGCAAGATTGGCAAAAAAAACAAGAAAAGACATTTTCTTGCAAATTTAAAAGAAAAAAAGATTTATACATCCAAGATTCAAGTCGGTTTTGCAAGTTGAAAGTATTTTTTTTCTTTTAAACGACTAAATTTTTCACTCTATATCGGTTTAACTAAATTTTTCACTCTATATGGGTTGAACTCATGACATCCAATTACACACCTTAACCACCTTACCACAATACCAAAATCAATTGATTTGCAAGTTGAAAGCATTAAATGGTGATCAAGAACGACGAAGGATATTATAAGAAACAAGTAATTCATTTATAGACTACTTTCATTTTTGAACTTTCTTGGAAAATATTATATACGTTTTTTTTTAAATTTTATTCTACATTTTCATCACTTTTTAATTCCACCACTTTTGGGCCATGTTTATCTTATATTCAAGTTCAGCCCACTAAAATCTTGTATAGGCCCAATTGCTACACAAGAAATTCAAATTTGTGTTTTTGCCGTAATATTATCAACAAATTAGTTGGAAACTCTTCAAATTAAAACCATGCAATCAATTAACCCAATAGGCACTATAGCTCTTAATTAATAAATAATAATTAATTTCACCAATTAACTTCATCTTTATTTTTAAGACAATGTTTTTAGTTAAAAAAAACGAAACGTAACTGTCACGTAAGCGGAGGAGCATTGAATAATTAAATCAATAAAAGTGTGTAATTTTTTAACTAGGTTATCAAATATTTTTATTATTAACGAGGGGGATTTATCGAACAAAAATTGTGGCCAACAAGTTATCCCATTTCCCCCTCCCGGTGTTAGTTATCTGTGTGTTTCACCGATGCGTTCTACCATGTTATATTTCTGAAATTACAAGAGACAATATTGTACTTTAGAATATCATTGTGAAGAGACCATATGTATGTATAGTACAATTATTGAAAATTGGCAATGATATCAACTGATACATAATGGCTTATTGATTAATTATTTCACCTTAATTATTAAACCAACTTATAGGATAGTTATATACTCATTAAATTGAATAAATTCCAACAAATGTAGCATGCAGAAAACACAATCAACAAGGTACACAATTTACAAATTTTGTTGTAGATCTCTACTTAGATAATGTAGCTATTTGTAATATAACTAATAAATATACAGCACCAACATGGGTGAAATTCAAATTAAAAAATACATACATATTATTTCTTTAGTTCTTCAGTCAAGTTCTGCATCAATCTCAGCCATAATATTGTTATGCTCGATCACCATTGCTCCGATTAGATAAACACGTCTATGCTGAGGAATTTGGTCAATTTTGTTCAATTCCTCCTCAGTCAATGACCAACCAAAGATGTCGAGGTTCTGCTTCATCCTTTCTGTGTTGAAGCTCTTAACCGCAATAATTACACCTTGCTCATATAACCATCTTAAAGAAATCTGCATGCCAAATATAAAGCATTAGTACATTTTCTCTCTAATGGCTGTCTGGCGGATCTTTGAAGTACCCCTCAACTTTGTCAATGAAGTGAAAAATTAGTGTAACGTTTTCCTTTTTTGTTTTATGTATATGATACCTTAGCAAATATTTAAAATACCCCGAAATTTTCTTCTAAATCCACCACTGATTATTTCTTTCGTTACCATAGCATTAGACATTTGATTTCTAACTATTAGTTTTGACTTCATAACTAATAATAAATGTATTATCATCATAAAAACAAAATTGCATAAAATAAAGAGAACCTGAGCCACTGTTTTCCCTCTGGACTGGGCAATTTCTTGAAGAAAATTACATTCCATGACACGGTTGTGTCCCCATGTGCTATTACTAACTGCGCCTAATGGGGAGTAAGCAGTTATAATGACACCATTCTCTTTGCAAAATCCATTAAGTTTTTTTTGTTGCCAAAGTGGGTTCATCTCAACCTTCAGATCAAATTAAAGTGATATTAGCACCTTACTCCTATTTAGTCGTGTCAACATGTCAATGTTATGACCCCACATTCAATAGATGTTATCTTTTTACAATCTAGTTTTGTTATTCAAAAAGTACTAGTGACACGACTTGTTATTTGTTTGTCTTATTTATAAATGTAAATACTGTTTTTAATGAAACATATATACAAATTTATTTTTAAAAAGTTACTAACGTCGTTATGAGTTATAATTTTGAATTTTCTTCTACAATAAAAAAATTGTCTTAGTAGCATCAAGCAAATGGCTTGAACGGTGTTTATCATGTTTTACCTGGTTTACGGCCGGAGGGATTTTGGCAAAAGAAAGAATTTCTTTGATCCTTTTAATAGAGAAATTGCTAACACCAATTGATTTGGTGAGTCCAAGATTTAGATTTTGACATTCCTCCATCCCTTCCCATACAGCTTTTATATCGATAGCGGCTATGCACTCGTTTGGAATTGGGAATTTGATTTTCTCTAGGTTCAGCTTTAATGGCCAATGTATAAGATACAAATCTATATAATCTACTCCCAGATTCCTATATTCATCAAGGTAGTTAGTTGTGTTTGTAAAATTGGTTTAGCGTTAACAACTAGATGTATGCCAAGTAGGGCTACCCAAAAAAGAAGATGGCATGCATTCCCTTTTGTTGAGTACAGGTAATATCAGTGGCAGATTTAGAAAAAAAGTTTAACGGTAACCCAATTTTTATTTTTGGAACTACCGGTAAATATAGTGTGGATAGCAGGTTTCGAACCTGCGCAGGTAAAGTCCAATGGATTTATAGTGATATTTGATAGCAACTCTTACACTTCCAGATTATATTATTAAACTACTAAACATTATAATATACATGTTGGTTTCGTAATAATCTTAAAAACCTTCTATATGCACTTCGCTGACAAATTTGAGGGGTAACCCGGGCTACCCCTCAAGCCTCCTAAATCCGCCCAGAAAAATGATGAGCGTGACAATTAATATTAATCGATCTGTGTTAAGTTAATCTTAATATTTTTTTTGATAAAATTATTAATTGACTTATATATCTTTATGTCGGACATATAACATATAATTTGTTGTCGATAATAATATTTTTTTTTTGGGAAAAATTTTCAAAATGTCCATAATATATGAGAAATTTTGTTTATATCCTCTCAAATCAAGAGTTCTATAAATATGCTCCCTTCACGTCAGCAGCGACGTATTTTAAGACTGGGCAACGTGTTTGTAAGACCAATAAATAGCCGTCACGTGTTATCAATAACTTAAAGGACGAACTATTTATTCAACAAAACTCGTCGTTGTTTCTTTAACAAAGTTGTTGAGGTGACTTGTTTTGTTCAACAACTTATTGTGACGACCTATTTGTTGACCAAACTCGTTTGGGGCTAACTGGCATTATTTGATTGTAGAACACAAGCGTTAGACGAGTAGAAAAAATGACAACAACGACGTGTTTGGAGGAAACATTTATAGAACTTTAGATTTATTGGGACATAAACCGAATCTCTTTTTTAAAAATGACTAAGACCAACTTCAGTAGGAAGTATGAAAATATTTTACTTGAGACTCTGCTTGATAGCCGGTAAAACAAGATGGCGGTCAGTGGAGTTACACCACAGCTTGGTAGTAATAAAAATCTCTGATCGAGACTTTATGAGGCCTAATCTTAGAGCTTGCGCAATCGCTTCGCCAACCGCTTTCTCAGTTTGGTATAAAGCTGTTGTGTCAAAGTGTCGATAACCCATCTTAATTGCTTCAACTAGAGTTGATGGTGCCACTGTTTCAATGCCCGCGATGCCTGATTCCGACGCTGTCCCCATTGCAATCACGGGAACCCGCCGAGCACCTTCAGAAGAACTTATCATCGTGTAAGGAATAGTTGCCATTCTTTAGGTATTCTTTTTGGATACTTTGATGTTGGTTTTTGAGAGAGAGAATATGCATGGTTTTATTGGGTCTTAAAAGGGCTAATATTTTTTTTTCTTTTTTGTGTTTTGTGTTTTTGTATTATTGTATGGATTATTTTCTAGAAATGGATGAAATATTGCGGTGGATAATCATTTGTGGTATTGGATACCGATTACGTATGAGAATGTGGTTTGTCAAATTTCTTAGAAATAAAATAAATCAATCCAATGATGAAGGAAGTAGGAACATGTTAAAAGTATCTTATTCTAGCAATTAATTTAGTTGATTAGTATGTTTTTTTTGTTGGTTTTGTTGTTATGTATGTTGGGTGGCTTGGCAACTATTATGTATTCGTGTGGTGGTTGGTTCTTTTCATGGAACGACTAGCTCTTTACCAGTGGGGAGTTGTATGCCTTTTGGTGATAATAAATTTCTTTGTTGTCTGTTAAAAATAGTTGATTGTTATGGTGCAAGCGTAAATAAATCACTCTAATATGCTACTTAAGAATGTTTTGCGTTTTCAAATTACAAATTTTGGAACTTAAGGTAGTAAGAGCTAATATTTAAAAGCATACTCAAAAGTTTGTATGAAAACCATTAAATAGTTTATAAGAGAAGACAAAGTGAAGTCGGTGAGGAACCATGAAAAGGGTTGGAAAAAATGAGGCCGACCGGCCAAGAATCAACACCCCCCCCCCTCCCGGCGCGCTTTCTCCTCACTATTTTTCCATGGAAACTAGGTAATACTCCACCGTTTATCCCGGATCCATTTTGACCGGTTTTGTGTTTTAGGAAAAAATAAGAGAAAGTGGAGTGATACCATGATGTTTGGAGAAAATGAGAAAAAACGAGGAATACAAGAAAGATGTGACACTAATATGACATAAAGGATAAAATGAGGAAAATAAGTTAAATTGGGATGACTTACATTTTATTGTTATGAAAATTCTAATAAATCAAATTTAGAAAAGAAGTACATAATTTATTTTTTACTATTATGGTCTTTTGTTTTTAAATTGTTTATTTTAAATAATATATATATTATCCTCGTATATTATTACATCTAAAACAAATAAAAAAGGAAATTGGGATATCTAGCGTTGGATTTAGTATGGCCGATGTCCCATGATCATTTATCCTCATCAAGTTCCGTTGCCATACGATTACGTACGTAGTATGGATTCGTTTGTGATTATCAAAAGTTCATTTTATTTGTAAAAAGAAAAACATAATAAAATAAACTTGAACCACTCACGTCATGTGGTGCACAAAGTCATGGCAGGTTCTAGGGTATGCATTTGATAATAATCTCATCATCTCAAATAAACACATATAGTTTTTTTTAGGAGGCTCTGAGGTCTAGTGACATGTTTATTGTCTTAAAAAATGCGGGATAGTTTAAATCCTTGCAAGTATAAGGTTAAGGTTAGAAAGATTTTAGGTAAAAAAAATATTTTATTTCTGAAAAAAGAAAATTGAATTTAAATAATCTTAGTTATTGCCCTTTGGTGGCAAAGGTCCAACTAACAAAATGCTTTGTGACCGTCCTATCTTATAACATATTTTCTGCTAATAACCTCATACTAACAGAATACTAATGTCATTAGTGTTTTGTTAGCATAAAAAGCTCAAAGTATCCACACTGCACAACTTAGAAAGGTTTTGTTCTAGATCTCTACTTAAATTAATGTATTGTGCACAAACTAAATGTAAATAAGCATACAACACCAAAAATGGGTGAAACTAAAAGAACACATGCATATTATTTTTCATCAAGTTCCGCATCAATCTCAGCAAATATATCATTATGTTCGATTGCCAATCCTCCGATTAGATAGCAACGTCTGTGCTGAGGAATTTGGTCAATTTTGTTTAATTCCTCCTCAGTCAAAGACCATCCAAAGATGTCTAGGTTCTGCTTCATCCGTTCTGTGTTGAAGCTCTTAATCGCAATAATTACACCTTGCTCATATAACCATCTTAAAGAAATCTGCATGTCAATACTAAAGCATCAATACATGTTCTTTGTTGCCATAGTACTATTAGACAATTGATTTGAAACTATTAATAGACTCATAAGCAATATAATATCATTAAAGAAACAAAAACGGCCTAAAATAAAGAAAACCTGAGCCACTGTCTTCCCTTTAGATTTGGCAATTTCTTGAAGAATATCACATTCCATGACACGGTTATGTCCCCATGTATTATTCTCTTTGCAAAATCCATTGAGTTTTTTCTGTTGCCAAACTGGGTTCATCTCAACCTTGAAACCAAATTAAAATGATGTTAGTACCACCATTTTGATTTTTAATAAAAAATCATCTTAAGAGCATCAAGCAAATGGCTAAAACGGTATTTATCATGCTTACTTGGTTTACAGCCGGAGGGATTTTGGCAAACGAAAGAATTTCTTTAATCCTTTTAATAGAGAAGTTACTAACGCCAATCGATTTGGTGAGTCCAAGATTTTGACACTCCTCCATGCCTTCCCATACAGCTTTTATATCAATAGCGGCTACTTGCTCGTTTGGAATAGGGAATTTGATTTCCTCTTGGTTAAACTTTAATGGCCAATGTATAAGATATAAATCTATATAATCTACTCCCAGATTCCTACATTCATAACGGTAATCAATATTTGGTTATGAATAACTTAAAAATATTCTTTAGTTACAAATTTGAGTAATATTTGGTTGAGTCAACATAAAATTTAGTCTATAAGGTTGTTATGATTGGGAGCGTTAATAAAACCCGAACCTGATTAAAAAACCTGAAACACTTGATACAAGTAATACCTGTCCCATCGGGTATGGGACGAGTTTAAGATTACTTTTGAAATTTTTCATGAGTCTGAATTGGGTATGAGATTTGAAATATGTCTGATTACCGACCCGATTACCATATAACATGAATATACCCGTTTATCCAACTTTGGTGGATTTTTCTTTTCTTTTTGGGTAGACTTGGATGTATAATATGAAACTTGGAGCATTACTTATTCGTCAAAACTTGTTTATAACAATTATTTTTTATACCCGATTAGTTATAGGCGATGTTTTATGCTAATTGTTTTTGGTAATTGATTATTAGTTACGTACCCGATATAATTCACTAGTTATAAATTATAAATTAATTTTCAAAAGCAGATTGATAGCCGACGGTTTTCGGTCGGCTATACCCGAAACCTGCGGGTTTGCCTGATACCTGACAGGTAATTACCCGACAAATACCCAACATGATTGAGATGGGTGAGTAGACTGATTATGAGTTTGGGAATGCCAAAACTCAACCCATTCTCATCACTGGTTCATATTAGTTTGGTAGGGTAATATTTTTCATGAATTATGATTGATAAGTTTATTTTCTTTTTCTCTGTTTAGTAAACATTTAATGTGTTCTAGTCTCTCAACATCACAATTCAGTTAACCCTTTTGATATATTAATCTTAATTATCTTTTGATAAAATTAATAACTTTTATGTTTCTTAATGTAGGGACATATATATACTACAGTGGTGGAACCAAAAAAATTCATCATGAGGGACGGAAATTTATAGGGGCTGTTTGTCTGTCGCTATATAATAATTCTTTTAAGGTATGGTTCGGTATAAATCGTGCCCGACCGTATTTAAAAAGTTATAAAAACTAACTTTTATATAGTTAACAAAAATACGTCAAACGTCATTACAAGTATATAATGAAAAATTCAGTAAGCAGTATATCTAAATTCGTCTACTCAAATATTTTACATCTAAAGTTCATAACTGTATAATTGCGGCTGGATTTTGTTACTAAGGTTCATACCTTTAAAATAACAGGCTAATGCCTAAAGGTAAATGGCCTAAACTTTTGGTCATTGGGCTGGTAACATTTAACCAGTCATAGTAGTTTTAAGCTTCAGATATTAGTAATTATATAAGTTATATTTTTCTTTTTAAAACGTTTATAAGTTATATTGTTAATCAGTGTTTATATTAAAATTTACATTTCACAAATATATAAATTTATAATTTCGTTTTCTTAGGGGGATGGGGGTGGTCCAATTTCCATCACTCATGACCCGAAAAACCCGAAACCCGAACAACGAATCCAAAGAACACCCCTAGGTGATGGTAGTGTGATGGGTTTTGATATATATATATATATATATATATATATATATATATATATATATATATATATATAGGGAGAAGATCATGAGAGAACTCCATTTTATAGAGAGAACTAGAGAACTAATAATAAAGTATTTTTAATTTAATTAAAAAAAATATTTTGAAAATTTTTTTCTTTCATCCTTCTTATATGTTGTTATTCTTTACCACAAAAAAAATATAAAAGTGAAAAATAAAATAAAAATAATTAACGAGTAATGCATATATGCAATACACCGACTTTTTTTATAATGCATATGTGCAATAGTGTGCATTTTGATATTTTAAATAGTGTTGAATAGCATATATATAGTTGTTTGTATTGTATATTTGCAATAGTGTTATATTATATACAAAAATTAAAAAAAATTGATATAGTGCATATGTGCATTAGTGTTGTATTACATATATGCGATAATGTGTTTTGCATACAATTATTAGTGTCGTATTTGCATATATTAAATAGTGTGTATTGGATAATGCAATTGTGTTGTATTATATACAATAAAACACTATTGTATATATGCAATATGCATTAGTGCACATATGCACTACAGTACTACACCGACAAGTTTTTTTTTATGGACAATATCATCTTATTAGAAGGAGGAAAGAAAAAGAAATCCCAAAATATTTTTTTAAAAATAGTTAAAAATAATTTTTTATTAGTTCTCTCTTTAAAATGAGTTCTCTCTAAATCTCACCCATATATATATATATATACACACACATATGTATAGAAATAGGTTTTTGTGTGAGTGAAATAATTATATTTAGGGGTATATATATATATATGTGTGTGTCTATATATATATATATATAGAGAGAGAGAGAGAGAGAGAGTGAAAGAGTGATGAGCCCCCGTCACGTTTTTGATATATTCGTGATCACCATCATGGTGAATCATCCATCACTCGGGAGCCCCATCACGGACCACCCCCACCCTCTTTAGGGGTCAGTTTCTAAACATCATAAGGACGATTTCAAAAGTTTAAGAGTGGCGATTGCAAATTATTGTAGGGGACGTTCGGGATTTTCACATATTTATAACACTAAACAAAAATTAAATTAAGTGGGCGGCTGCCCCCTTCCATATATATTGTGTACGCCCATAAAGTTTGCAGTGGATACTGGATAATAATATTTTTCTTTCAAAATTATAGTTATGACTAACTTTAGCAAGAGTATGAAAATATTTTACTTGAGACTCTGCTTGATGGCCGGTAAAACAAGATGGCGGTCAGCGGAGTTACACCACAACTTGGTAGTAATAAAAATCTCTGATCGAGACTTTATGAGGCCTAGTCTTAGAGCTTCTGCAATCGCTTCCCCGACGGGTTTCTCAGTTTGGTATAAAGCTGCTGTGTCAAAGTGTCGATAACCAATCTTAATAGCTTCGATAACAGTCGATGGTGCCACCGTTTCAATGCCTGCGATGCCTGATTCTGAAGCTGGGCCCAGTGCAATCACAGGAAACGGCCGGGTACCTTCGGAAGAACTTATCATTGTATAAGGAATAGTTGCCATATTTTGATGTTTTGTTGGAAACTTTGAGGTTGTTTATTTAAGAGAGAGGATATGCATGGTTGTTTATAGGGCCGATATTATTTTGTTTTCTATCTTTGTTTTTGGGGTTTTTTTAGTATTTTTGTATGAATATAATTGTTAGAAATGGACAAAATTATTATCGTGGATAAACATTTGTGGTATCGGTTGCGGATTACATATGACAATGTAGTTTGTATAATTTCTTAGAAATAAAAATAAAATCAATCCAAAGAAATATATAATGGTGTTACTTGATCACAATTACTTTTAATAATTAGCTAATCTATACCAACATACTAATATTTGTTACAAATTAAGATAAAATCAATACAATCATTATCATCCTCCTCAATGGCATCTTCGGGATTCATCCTTAGATGCTCTAGCAAGTCGATCTGAGCAAAGATTAATATGTGCTTATGAATCACGTATTCTCCTAAGAATATATAGCTCGTGTCTCTTGGGCGCTTAGTACTTCAGTCGCCTATTGAATGTTATCTTCATAATGTTCGCATGTCTCATTTTCAACACATGATGCTACGTTAGCAGATACTACGTTTCTTTTTGGGAAAAGTCATATTTCTTAGAAATCCAAGAAAAATGCCACCATTTCACATAGCTCTGTTGAAGCTAAGTATTGTTCCATTCAGCAAGTGACACATGAGTTATATTGGTTGACTCGTTTGTTTTCCGAGTTTCACGCACTACTAGAAAATTAGACATTTTTCTACGACTGATTTCGTAGGAAATCGGTTGGAAAACTCACTTTCCAACAACTTTCCAACAAAAGGTGGTGTTAGAAAAACACATACTTGAAAATTGTTTTCAACCGTTTTCCAACAATTTTTCTTACAAAATTGCTACAAATATACACCGTCACAAACTTTCTACAAATTTCCTACAAAAGCTATTTTCAGCTTTATTTTTCATTTGGGGTTAGTTTATACAAGCATAATAAAACAAAAGAAATAGTTGATAAATATTTTTTTGTCAGAAGTTGGTTGGAAAATTGGCAACAGTTTCTTTTGTTGCAATATTGTAGGAAAAGTAAAGCTTATTTTTGTTGTTGAAAATTCGTTTAAAATATGTTGGAATTACTTGTCGTAGAAATTTTGTAGAAAATGTTTGTAGGAAAATGACATGTTTTCTAGTAGTGACGTTCTTAATCATGTTCCCCTCAAAAGCAATAATCAACTGCTATTCATATTACTAAAAATCCACTCTTGCACGAACGGATTAAACATATTGAATTGAATTGTCATTTTATTTTGTGTGATAGAAACTTCATGATGGTTTGATTTTGCTGTCTCACACTTGTACTTTAGATCAACTTGCTGATTTGTTCATTAATAGTCTTCTTACTAGTCATCCTCACATAGATTTTGCTTCCATGAAGGGGTTGCAAAAACCCTAACTCGAAGCGGTATCATCCGAAACATTGTTTAGTATGCAAGTTTGTACGGAAGTTTTTGAACGAAAGTTTCTTTCATTTAGTTAGTTTCGTTTGTCTGTTTTGTTTATAAATAGTTTGTAAGTTTGTACAACGGCATCTTAACATTTCACTTACCACAATTAATAAAGGTAGCTTTTTAAACCATCATAAAAATTGATACACTAATACAACAACTTATTTGCATTGTACCTTAATGTGTATATTAATGGTGTAAGTATCAACTTTTGTGGTGTGTAGATCATCAATTTTATGAATATTGCTACGTATTAAAACATTTAACTTGCTTTAGATAAACATATTAAAAGTTGAATGGTTATAGACAAACTTTTTGTTTTAATTGCACCATACAAGACCTGCTTGTTTATTCCATAAAGAAATGCGTTTGAAACAATGAGACGTGTGGGTGTTACAATATCTTTGGTGCAAATTTAGATCATGATAAAACGACACACTCAAAGCTTTGAATCAATCTCAGCTGTTACATCATTAGGCTCCTTCACCACAAGACCGTGGAGATAAACGAGTTTTTGTTGTGGAATTTGGCTTATTTTGCTCAGTTCTTCAGCCGTCAATGACCAATCAAAGATGTCAAAATTTTCCTTCATCCTCTCTTTGTTGAAACTCTTTACTACGAAACTAACACCTTGCTCGTATAACCATCTTAATGAGATCTACATGTCAATATTAGGACATGAACATAACATTAGCTTCTTACATTAAATAGGATAACATAGTTGAATATATATTAGAGTTAGATCATTGATTTTAAGTTTTTAACATCATAGTTCATGAATAAGTATATATTAATTAATTTCGAAATGGTGAGGTGATCCTATTCATGTCGCGGTGGTGTATATACATATACCTGAGCAGTAGTCTTCCCTTTGGACTTAGCAATATCTTGGAGAGCATCACATTCGACAACACTATTGTTTCCCCAAAAATTGCCGAATGAAGCTAGAGGCGAGTAGGCGGTGATGAGGATGTTATTCTTTTTGCAAAATTCATTGAGTTGTTTTTGCTGCCAACGAGGGTTCATCTCAACCTTCAAATTTGGTCCGTTCGTTAGTCATACAATTAATGGACTTAAAGATCAAATGTTAATATGTTGCCATGTCTAGAAAATAATATGATATGAGGTTTAAGAGTGGATGATCGATCACCTGGTTGACAGCAGGAGGAATTTTGGCAAACGAAAGAATGTCTTGAATCTTTTGAGAAGAGAAGTTACTGACACCGATGGATTTGGTAAGTCCGAGATTTTGACACTCCTCCATTGCTTCCCAAACGCCCTTGAGATCGATTGCGGTCACCAACTCCTTTGGAACCGGTATTTTGACATGCTCATAGTTAATTTTGATTGGCCAGTGTATCAGATAGAGATCCACATACTCTAGTCCCAAATTCCTACATTAATCCATGAACTGTCAATAGTTTATACATAGATTGTCCCAAATCCTTCATTAATATATAGCTAGGTTGTCCCTAGTTCCTATATTTATCCATAAACCGTGAATAGCTAATAACCAACATAACCGAACTGAAATACTGTACCAGTTAAAAGCCAACAACTTGTTTTGAGTTTTTCGAAAAACTGATTTTTCGATTCAGTTCAATTTTCAGTTTTGCAATCTAAACCGAAAAGGCCAAAAGAACCAAACTCATTGGAACAAAACAAAAAAAAACCGATTTTAAGTAATTTATATGAAATTAATAAATGGTAAAGTCCAAAATTTTAGTATTAGATATGTAAGAATCAATTATTCATTAATTTATAATAAAAATTAGGCACAAAAGCTAGCTTGAAGCCCAAATTCATTAGGCCATATGTATGGACGACTAATTAGGCGAATAGGGGCGCAAACACCGCCCCCTGGGCGAATTGTGGGGTGATAGGGGGGGGGGGTATTTGTCGTTGGCGTTGTGCGTGTGATGTGTGTGTATATTATTATTATTATTATTATTATTATTATATATACATATAGGAGTACAACACCATTACACCTTCAAAAACAAATACTTATCATTTGATGACTGGGCGTCACATGACGTAAATCGCCTCATTTTGTAGTCTCTCCACTACACATAGCCTTACTTGCATTGTTTATGTTCAACCCGAAATTTTCAAACCAAAATAATAAAACCAACAAAATGACTTTTTAGGCCCCTTATAAATACCGAAACAAATTTTTACATTTTAATCTGGTTTGAGCCTAAAAGTGTGTTGTATTTAACTATTCATATATAGATTTCAAAAAGCATGAAAGTTTTTACTGGAGGCTCTTCTTCAAGGCCGGTAAAACAAGATCACGCTCGTTCGAGTTACACCACAGCTTCGTCGTAACGAAAACCTCCTCTCGAGACTTCAAGAAACCCGCTTTCAAAGCTTCCGCAATGGCTTCCCCAACAGGTTTCTCGGTGCCGTAGAATGTGGCCGTGTCAAAGTGGCGATAACCGGCCTTGATGGCCTCAAGCACAGCCGCTTTCACCGCATCACCTGTTGCGGTCACAGTCCCGGTCCCCAACCCGATATGTGGAATGGGTCGTGGACCATCAGAAGAGGTTATTGTCATTGTGGGAATGCCTGTCATTGTTCTAGTTAAACTTTGTTTCTTTGGTTACATTTCATTTGCAAGTTGCATGTTGATATAGTGATGTTTGTTAATTTAAATAATGTTAATGGGGACGTATGCATGCCCACATGTCTTGATATTTTTGTAGACTAAATGATGGGTTCTGTTCAAATGAATGGTCGTCATGCATAATGACAAGAACACTTTCGTTAGACACATAACAACTACTGTGACCATCTTCAGTACTTTTTTGTTTAAACCAAACACATCACCGTCGTATCAGCTTTCTTAAAAATCACAATTTTACTCCAACAATACACATTTATAAACCATCTTTACATTTCCACATTATCACTTACTTTTACATTTACTTTAAATAAGAATTTCACAATACTATATAATATTTTATTTTTATAGTTTTTATTTAAATAAATAGCAATATAACAAAATTTATTAAAATAGATTAACTAAAATATAACAAATAGATAAACAAAAAAAATTACATAATTTACAATGGGGAAAATTCCCAAAATAAGTGTTTATAAAAACGTTTTTTAGGTTTTAGTTGTCATTTGCAAGAAATTCCCAAAATATGTATTATAATATAGTCGTGACAAGTAGTTTGTATAACCAATTAAAACTTGACACGTGTTTTTAAACTAATCATAACAAGCAGATTTACTAATCATTACTCGTCACGACTAAATAAGTTTTATGTCTCGTAATCAACGTCCATGAGTAATTCATAAGTTCTTTAGACGTGACGAGTAGATTGTAAGGTTAAACTAGTCGCGACGAGTTAACTACTAATAAGCTACTCATGTAGGGAATGCAAACCAACTAACTAGTCACCGCGACTAAATGACTTATGAATTACTCGTGGTCGTTGATTACGAGGCATAGAACTTATTTAATTGTGACGAGTAAATGATTAGTGAATCTGCTCATTATGGTTAATTTAAGAGCACGTGGCAAGTTTTAACTGGTTCTACAAACTACTCGTGTGTAATCATAAACTACTTGTCACGACTAGTTTATAATACCTATTTTGTGAGTTTCTTGCAAATGACACCTAAAACATGAAAAACGTTTTCATAAACGCTTATTTTGAGAATTTTTCTCATTTTCTGTCTTTTTGTCCGTAACAGTTAAAACTTTACAAAAAGTCATTAAAATATGAAAGTTAGCAAAAAAAGAAAATAGGGAAAAAAGTCTAGTTAAAAAATAGCTAAATGGACAATTTTATATTTTTAATAAAATATGAGTTAAATTACCCATTTTATAAGTTATTATTAATAAAATATATTGAAATGGTTAAATACGTAATATTTATCTTATAAAAAAAGTTTGTGTATTAAAGTTGCGTAAGTGATCAAATTTTAGGGAACAAAATGACATTTATTTATTTACTTTAAAACATTTTTATAAGTAACCTCCAAACCACATATTCTACCCCAACGACACTAACTAATATTAACTATAGTCTATACTTTGACAAGAGCTAGATTAAACCAACACTTTACTCCTAATTGGTTAATAATTATACCTTGTTAACTAAACTAATTTATATATAGGATAGTCATAAACTACATCAGTAAATAAATTCCAACAAATGTAGCATGCATAAAACTTATAGACTTGTTTAGTAGTTATTGCTGTGATATGCAATAGCTATATGTAAATAAGCATACAATAACAAACGGGTGATATACTGAAAAATATGCATAACATATTGTTTCTTCAATCAAGCTCTGCGTCGATCTCAGCCAATACATCGTTATGCTCAATCACAATTCTTTTATTCATATAAACAGCTCTGTGCTGAGGAACTTGGTCAATTTTGTTTAACTCCTCTTCGGTCAAAGACCAACCAAAGATGTCAAGGTTTTGCTTCATCCGCTCTGTGTTGAAGCTCTTAACAGTAATAAATGCACCTTACTCATATAACCACCATCTTAAAGAAATATGCATGTCAATACTTAAGCATCAGCACATGGGCTACCGCTGTTATATATAAGACATTTAAATTAATTGTTTTTAACTTCATAATAAATGTATTGTTATTAAATAAGGAAAGTTTGACTAACAGAAAGTGAAGCTAAGCTACTGTCTTCCCTTTGGACTTAGCAATATCTTGAAGAACATCACATTTCATGACACGGTTGTGTCCCCATGTAAACGGGGAACAAGCAGCTATGACAATGTCATTCTCTTTGCAAAATCTATTGAGGTTTTCTGATGCTAAATTGGGTTCATCTCAACCTTTAACAAAGTAAATGAAGTTAATTAGTACCAGTTGGGAATTTCGGTTAAAGGCCGTTACTTAGCGTGCAAGGTTAAGTAACGAGATTTAAGGAGTGGATAACTATAAACAATTAAATGTGTTTAGATTTAATTGTTAGTATAATTATCATGTCCTATTATTTAGCAATCCTGGTTGTAGTCTAAACGTGATATGTTAGATTATAAATACCCGTGCTTTGGGGTTAGAGATTGTAATCGTATAATCAGATAATTGAGTTTTGTGAAGTTTCTCAATAATAATATTCGTGTTTGGGTGTTAGCCAAATTAACGAGTGCGTGTTTCTGATTATAACCTGGTACCAATTCCATTAATTGGTATCAGAGCGTTGTTAATCGACATACCTCTGGGAACCAGCGTGAAGGTCGGACCTGTGCAATTGAAGGCGGAGTAACCTGTGACGTGAAGGATCTCCGGCCGACAATTGTAATTGTTGTTCAATCCCTGTGACGTAAAGAGGAACAGCAGCAAGCAACAATCGATTATCGGATTGAGGGACCGAGCCTAGGGTTTCTTCAATCATCAATCGAAGTTTGTGTTGAAGTTGGTAACCTGCAACTCCGTTCACCTGCGACGTGAGGGTTTCGGGCAGCAGCTTACCTACGACGTGATTGAAGTTGGTAACCTGACTGAAAAATTATTATTATTATTGTTTGCTTGTTGAAGCAGCTAGCAAGTGGTTGTGAAGAAAAACAAAAAGGAAGCCAAAAATTATTATTACTGTTTGTTCGGTGGTGTGTGTGAAATACAAATAGAACCCTTTAAAAGTCAAAGGGGTTTTCATCTTTGTGTGGACAGAAGGCACGAAAGCAAACAAAAAGATAATTTGAAGGTTATTAAATATATATTTTGTTTCTTTATAGCAAGCATACAAACTTTATTTGACCATTGAATCAACATCACGGGATTTTTCGGTAACCTACAGCCGTAAAATCAAGATGGGTGACGCGAACCAAGCGAAAAAGGAGACGATCTCTGGGTCGTTTCAGTGTCCGCATTTGACGAAAACAAACTACACGATTTGGAGTATGCATATGGAGGTTATTTTTGGGATTCATGGAGTTTGGGATGTGATTGACCCGGACTCTAATGACGCGAAGCAAAATAACATCGCGAAGGCGCTTCTGTTTCAGTCGATTCCCGAGGAACAGATACTTCAAATCGGTAATTTTAATTTGGCAAAAGAGATGTGGGATGCCATAAAGTCAAGAAATATGGGCGCGGAACGTGTGAAGGATGCTAGACTTCATACGTTAATACGTGAATTTGACGGTATGATGATGAAAGAAACTGAAACCATTGACGAGTACGCCTCGAGAATAACCGCGATCTCTTCTAAAGCAGCCACACTTGGACAACCGTATGAAGAAAGGAAGCTAGTCCAGAAATTCTTCACAAGCCTGCCGAGCCGGTTTAGCCAAGTTGTAGCATCCCTTGAGCAAGTGTTAGACCTTAAAACAGTCGGTTTTGAGGATGTTGTTGGGAGGTTAAAGACTTATGAGGAGCGTATAAAAGGACACGTATTGCGTTCTGAAGAAGGTAAACTTTTGTTTAATAATTCTGAATCCTCTTCGAGTTCGAATCGGTTTTCACGCGAATCAAGTGGGGGGCGCGGGAAAGGTTCGAATCGAGGACGTGGTAGTGGATGTGGTGGTGGACGTGGGAGTCAGAACCGTGGTTCATAAGGTAGGTCCAACGAAGGGTATAAACAAAAGGGTAAAAAGGATTACTCGGAAGTTCAATGCTTTCGTTGTGATGAATTTGGTCACTTCGTTTCGAGGTGTCCGTTACGAAGGAAAGAAAGACAGGCACATTTTGCCGAAGCAAAATAAAAAGACTTGTCCCTCTATATGGTACAGTGCGTTCAAGAAAAAGTGTACTTGAATGAACAGAAGGTTATACCAAAAGATTACGAGGGTGGTTCGAACGAACAAGACTTGTGGTATTTGGATAACGGTGCGAACAACCATATGACGGGTAATTTATCCTTTTTCTCTGAGTTAAATAAGCGTATTGGTGGCAAAGTTAAATTTGGAGATGGGTCTTATGTTGATATTTGCGGGAAAGGGTCGATATTGCTAGTCGGTAAAACGGGGGAGCAACAATTATTGACCGATATTTATTAAATTCCTAGTTTACAAAGTAATATTATTAGTTTTGGGCAAGCGACAGAAAGTGGTTGTGATATTCGTATGAAAGATTATTACTTGTTAATGTATGATGATCAAGGAAAATTGTTGATGCGGGTTACTCGATCCAAGAATCGTCTTTATACGATTAAATTAAAGACGGGGAAACCCGTGTGTTTACAAGCCCGGATTGATAATGAGAATTGGCTTTGGCACGCGAGATTAGGACACCTAAATTTCGAGTCCATGAAACAAATGGTGAAAAATAATATGGTCATTGGAATGCCAAAAGTTGATCAAGAAAATCAAATTTGTGACACGTGCTTAGTTGGGAAGCAAACGAGGAAACCGTTTCCGAAGTCGGCGACTTTTAGAGCAACCCGAGCGTTGGAACTAATCCATGGAGATTTATGCGGGCCCATTACTCCTAGTACCATAGCCGGAAATAGGTACGTGTTCGTCTTGATAGATGATTTTTCTTGTTTCATGTGGACTTTTCTGTTGAAGGAAAAAAGTGAAGCTTTCGACACCTTCAAGCGATTTAAAGTCATGGTGGAAGCGGAAAATAGTGAGAAAATCAAGACGTTTCGAACCGATCGAGGGGGAGAATTTACTTCTCGTGAATTCAATCGGTTCTCTGAAAACGAGGGTTTTATTCGGCATTTAACCGCTCCATATACACTTCAACAAAACGGTGTTGTCGAGAGGCGGAACCGCACAATATTGGATATGACTCGGAGCATATTAAAAGCGAGACAAGATCCGAATTATATGTGGGGTGAAGCGGTGAGGCATTCAACCGACGTGATTAATAAAATTCCAACTCGAGCGTTGAAAGACAAAACACCGTATGATATGTTAAAGCGAAAGAAACCGGATCTTAAATTTCTTAAAGTTTTTGGATGTGTTGCGTATTCAAAAATAGTTGCGGGAAATATTAAGAAGTTAGACGATCGTTCGAATTGTTTAGTTTATCTCGGGAGTGAGAAAGGTTCGGCGGCGTATCGTTTATACAATCCATCGACTAGAAAAATTGTTGTGAGTCGAGCGGGTGACACGGTGTTTGATGAAAAGCAAAGTTGGAATTGGGGTAAAAGTACCGAAACAATCGATGAGGACGATCGAGCACCTGGCATGTTTTGGGTTAACTTTGGTGATGAAATTGACACCAGAGAAGGAACCGTTAATGCCGAAAACATCGGGTCGAACCTTGAGTCAAACTCTACGAGTTCAAGTGGTGACGGGGGTGAAGAAGACGATGAAGAACTGATAGTCAAAAATGCTCCAACAAGCCCGGCTAGTACAAGCAACACGGCTACACCTGAGCCGGCTGTTCGGAGATCATCTCGAGCCACGGTTACCCCGGTACATTTTAATGATTATGTCTTGAATTCGAGTATAATTGATGACGATTTTTAATTGCTTGCTGATGATGAACCGGTTTGTTTTGATGATGCAAAATCGAAACCGGAGTGGGTGAAAGCAATGCGTATCGAGATTGACTCGATAAATAAAAATAATACGTGGACGTTGACTGAGTTACCACGTGGTGCAAAGGCGATTGGTTTAAAGTGGGTTTTCAAGGTTAAAAGAAACGCGGATGGCTCGCTTAATAAACACAAGGCGAGACTCGTGGCAAAGGGTTATGTTCAGCAACCCGGAGTCGATTTTGACGAGGTTTTCGCACCAGTGGCTAGACTCAAAACGGTTCGTTTATTGTTATCTCTCGCAGCGAATCTGGGAATTGCATCACCTTGATGTCAAATCCGCGTTCCTACATGGCGAGCTAAAAGAACAAGTTTTTGTTTCTCAACCGCTTGGTTTTGTTAAAAAGGGTGAAGAGCACAAAGTATACAAATTATCCAAAGCGTTGTACGGCTTAAGGCAAGCTCCGAGGGCGTGGAATACAAAGTTGAACGGTATTTTGTTAAATTTGAAGTTTCACCGGTGCATAGAAGAACAAGCGGTATACCGAAAGAAAATTGGAGCCGATCTCTTAATAGTCGGTGTGTACGTTGACGACTTAATCGTGACGGGTTCCAATTTAAACTTAATAATGGAGTTTAAGCGCGAGATGGCTTTAAACTTTGAGATGTCGGATTTGGGAAAACTAACTTATTATCTCGGAATTGAAGTTTCACAAAGTAAGGATGGGATAAAAATTAAGCAAGAAGCGTATGCGAAGAAAATTTTAGCAGAAGCGGGAATGGAGATTTGCAATCCTGCTCAAATTCCATTTGATCCGAGTATAAAAGTTTCTAAATTTGAAGACGAAGAAGATTTTGATGCTACGAGATATCGAAAGATTGTCGGGTGTCTCCGGTACCATTTACAAACTCATCCCGACTTGGCGTATTCAGTCGGAGTCGTAAGCCGGTACATGCAAAGCCCGAAGCAATCTCATGCAACTCTTATAAAGCAAATTCTTTGTTATATTCAAGGTACTCTCAGTTTTGGTATTTAAAACGTGTTACTTTGTTATAGTGATAGTAGCCATAACATTGACCAAGACGATGGCAGAAGCACTACGGGGCACGTGTTTTATCTTGGGTCTTCACCAATTACTTGGTGTTCTCAGAAACAGTGTACGGTTGCACTCTTATCGTGTGAAGCAGAGTACATGGCGGCAAGCGCAGCCGCGTGTCAGGCAGTTTGGCTAAGAGACTTGATAAGTGAGTTATTCGACAAGGAAATTCAAGCAGTGGTGTTACGTATCGATAATACATCAGCGATAGCACTTGTGAAGAATCCGGTTTTCATGGAAGGACCAAACACATTAAATCTCGGTTTCACTACATTCGAGAATGTGTTGATCGTGAAGAAGTAAGTGTCGAGCATGTTAGTGGTTTTAAGCAATGTGCCGATATCTTGACGAAGGCTCTTGGGAGAATCACATTCAAGCAGATGCGAGAATTACTTGGAGTTGAAGACTTGTCGGTTTCGAGTTCGAAATTCCGGGGGTGATTGTTGGGAATTTCGGTTAAAGGCCATTACTTGGCGTGCAAGGTTAAGTAACGGGATTTAAGGAGTGGATAACTATAAACAATTAAATGTGCTTAGATTTAATTGTTAGTATAATTATCATGTCCTATTATTTAGCAATCCTAGTTGTAGTCTAAACGTGATAGGTTAGATTATAAATACCCGTGCTTTGGGGTTAGAGATTGTAATCGTATAATCAGGTAATTGAGTTTTGTGAAGTTTCTCAATAATAATATTCGTGTTTGGGTGTTAGCCAAATTAACAAGTGCGTGTTTCTGATTATAACCTGGTACCAATTCTATTAGTACCACCATTTTGAATATTTTTTTTACCTAAATTAGAGAAACAAAGGATACTCTAATCTTATTATTGTTCATTGTTTAGATAAATTGAAATAACTATGAAAACTTGAAACGTGATGTTTTGTTGACTCATGGTCAACCAAAGCTCTGCATTTATCTCAGCCAGTATGTCGCAATGCTTGGTCACGATAACACGTTTTAGATAATTATGCTTGCATTGAGGAATTTGGTTGATTTTATTCAACTCCTCATTATTTAACGACCAGTCGAAGATGTCAAGGTTCTCTTTCATCCTTTTGAGTGTTGAAGCTCTTCACCACCATACTTGCATCTTGCTCGTATAACCATCTTAGCGAAATCTGCATGTTAATATGAATTATAATTATTGTCGTCTTTAGATAAGCTAGACTAGAAATCTTCACTAATAACTACAATCAACATTATTGGTTTATTGAGAATTAAACGAGTAAAGATTGTTCTGTATGTTGATTCTCTTTGAGTAGATCAAAGTGGAAAGATTAACTAGACCTTAGCTACTGTCTTCCCCTTTGACCGCGCAATATCTTGGAGAATGTCACATTCCAGGACACGATTGTTGCCCCAACTGGTACCGATCGCGCCTAAAGGTGAGTAAGCAGTAACAAGGATGTCATTCTCTTTGCAAAATTCATTGAGCTTTTTCTGCTGCCAAATTGGATTAATCTCAACCTTCAAACCAATTCCAATATGAGTAATGCATGTGCTAAAAGTTTGGACATTTTGAACACCACAACATATACCTCAATTCTATATAGTATTTTTTTAGCATATCCCCATACCAAAGTGTGTATATTATAATTAAGCCTACATTATAAATGTGTCTCGTCTCTTGTATATAAAAAGACGAACTATCAAATGGATTATCATTCGACAATCACCTGGTTGACGACAGGAAGGATTTTGGCAAATGAAAAAATTTGTTGGATCTTTTGAATAGAGAAAATTGCTGACGCCAATAGATTTCGTTAAGTCCAAGATTTTAACACTCCTCTGTTGCTTCCCACACTCCCTTGATATCAGTTTCGGCCACATGCTCCTTTGGAATCGGGGAGTTGAGATCACCTTGTTTGATCTTGATTGGCAAGTGAATAAGATACACATCTACGTACTCTAGTCCAAGATTTCTATATATAGGAATGATCAATCTAACTAAGTACATGAATATTGCAACTTTAAAGAATCAATATACGTCGTCTAATGTTACATATTACTAAAAGGCTTCGTGACTCTACCAAGTGGGCTAGCCTCACATTGACATCCTACTACCTGAATTTTATAATTTAAATAAACATGGAAAAGTTTTGGGTTTGTAGGTCGTCTTTTGTTTAGGGTCGGTTCATTGTTTAATAAGTTACAAACTCTAGCTTTGTCTCTCACGTCATGTACTTATAATCATTGTCACTCAATAATGAATACCTATTATAAAGTATTTTATCTTAAAAGTATGAAGAAACTAAATAACATTCTTAATGAAGACAATATAAAATATATGTTAATAAAAATATTAAAATCATCCCGCCAAAATCATTGTCTGCACTCTACAAAACATAATTTAACAAAGGCACATGTATTACTCCTTTATAACAATTAATTTAATATGAACAAGTAACATAGAGTCAGTCAACTGTGTTACTATTAAGTATTAACTATATAAATGATGCAGCAACATTAATGACGGAGATGAATCATCAACGTGCTCCCAGTTGCATGCCCAAGATTCATTCTCATTTCCAAACTGCAGAAACCCTTCTTCATCTCAGTCGTTTGCTCGTTCGCAACCAAGGTTCTCTCATTATTAATCGCTATAGTCGGTACCCCACTGCCCGACTAGCGCCTAGCGAATTCAACAACACTGAGTAACAAGGATGATAGCATTATCAGTAATCTCTTTCATCACTCTTTTGGTAATCTATCTTGGAAGCCAAGTAATGTCAAACGCCTTCGGTCATCACTACGGCAGTGGAGACACAGTTCCCATTTATGCCAACAAACTTCACCCCTACAATAATCCCGGGTTAGTCACATTCTCTCGAAACATTTACGTTTGATAATCCTTTCATGTTTTATGGCATTTCCTCTTATTATTCTGGATATTGTTTACACAAAAATATATAATTATTATGATTTTCCCTTTTGTTCACAAGGTACTTCTTTTCTAAATTTGTTTGTCATTCTTGTATGGACCCGTTGTGAGTTTTCGGTGCTAACTTATGTGATGTATCTGATAACAGATGCTAATGTAGACAAAATGTTGAATGGAAACCATCTTGTTGAATTCCTAGTGAACAATTTGAGTTATTATGCAAGAAGACACTGAGCAAGACAGATGTTTCTGAGTTTAGAACAGTGATTAAAACGATTACAGAATGCAAATGTATCATGAAGACATGCCAATTTCGGCTTTTGTGGGAAGAGTTGAAATGGATCATAGAGAGAAAATAATAAAGTCCGAATACTTCCTTTACAATCATTACTAGTTTAATTTTTTTCATCGCAATGGAACTGTTATTGAAGTCCTTCTTCACGTAGACTCGCTTTACATGGTAAACGTAACAGACGACATTGAAGCTGATGTGGAATTCACCTATTCTGTTAAATGGTTTGTCACACAGCAAACATATGATAAGAAAATGGACATGTTCACCGATTATTCAAGTGTGCCACTAGACGATGATGTGCTTGGTTACTCGATTGCAAATACACGTTTAACACTTTTCATTCTGATCATTTGCATACTAGTGTTTACATACGAGTTCTTCGCAAAGATATTTCTAGGTATGTGATTTATTTCTACTAACTGTTAACAACTATGCATGTCCAGTCTTCTACTGATAATAATTTCATTAATTTGTATAATAAAAGATGTGCATATGATGTTGAAGAGGCTGACAATCAAGAAGAGATGGGATGGAAGAACATACATGGTGACGTGTTTAGATTTCCAAAACACAAGTCTCTATTTGCAGCAACTCTTGGTTCCGGCACACTGCTACTTGTACTGTTCGTATTTCAAAAATCATCTTTATGCTATCTTTTAGTAACACACATTAAAAAATATAGTTTCTTAGTGTTCATGATTTCGTGTCGTCTACAGCATGGTAGCGATTCTTGTATCGGGCGGCGTAGATGTTTATCAGCAATATCTTCCAGGAGTATTCATTAAATGATCAAGTTCACTCTTTTAAGGTTATTTTTGGCACTCCCGCTGCTTATTTTAGGTGCGGTAATTGGGAAGAACCGTTTATCTGATTTCCAAGCTCCATGCAGAACTACTATTTGTCCCAAAAAGATTCCTAAGTTGCGTTGGTGCAGGCGTGTTATTCCTCAAATGGCTTTGGCTGGACTTTTGTCATTCAATGTGATTATTATTCAGATGCATGGCATACTTGATGCTGTTTGGGGCTACAAGATATACACATCATATGTTTCAATGTTGATAATATTGTTTCTTCTATTGATCATGACCGCTTTAGTTTCTATGGTGACGACATACTTCCAGCTTGGGGCTACAAGATGTACACATCATATGTTTTCATGAATGGTGGTGGAGGTGTGTTAAAAGTTATAAAATATGTGCATTTTTGCTTATTATTATCTGGTCTTGAAGTGTATAGGTGATAAGATGTTGGTTTTTTATTACTCTTTGTCTCTTTATATCTAACAAAAATGAACGATTTTATTGAAATCGTGTACTTCTTTGGTTACATGGCTTGCTTCGGGTATGGAATCTTTCTTGCACTTGGAACCGTTGTTTCTATGCGTCGTTGCTATTTGTTCGTTACTTGTATTCATCTATAAAATGCGACTAGCGGGTATCCTTGTATATGAAACAGTTTTAGGATTGTAATAGTTAACACAAGCTGTAATCACTGGAAAAATTGATGCCTATATTCATTGTATTACATTAAATAACTGAGGCAGGTGTACAGACGGAACTGCTGGTGTGTTGTTGGTTCGAGAACTCCTTCTTTGAAACCGGTTAAACACCAGCTTTAAATCGAACCGTTCCATTTCTACTTGAAAACGGGTTTCAAAACCGAACCACTTTGGACAGAAATCGTTTTTGTCCTCTATGACCGAAATAAAAGGGTTTCAACCCGAATCGGTTTAGGCACGTAACCTTATTTATGCACCTCATATTGATGTATATGTGTGTGAACCATCGGGTGGGCAAAAGTGAAATTGCACTAATTTTGACGTTATTTACTAATCTTGTGAAAATAACGTTAAAAGTGGTGGAATGTTAATCAGGCATCATGTGGTGGCGTTGATAGCCGAAAGACAATGGTACATGCACCAATCGGCGGTGTCCCGATGGTTGAGTGTTATGTGTCTTATGTCCAAGGCTTGATGCAAAACTACTATCAAGTCAGGGGTCTCGCCGGAAGCAGCCTCTCTATTCCAAAATGGTAGAAATAAGACTGTCTACATCTTATCCTCCTTAGACCCTACCATAATTTTGCTATTTTTGGGATATATTAAGTACGACAATGATGATGATATTGTGTGAAATTGGGTCATACTTTATAAAGCCCAAAAACTTATATCATAATGGGCCATTTTTCTAAGCGCAAGAACTTATATATTGGGTCATTTATTATTTGTATGTGAATATCCAACATATACCAAAAGGAAGATTCCCTATAAAAGATGCTTGTATCAAAATAATGTTACAAGATCAATGTTCATTGTTCCTCCATAAATATCATAAACAACCTATAAAAGATGCTTGTATCAAAATAATGTTACAAGATCAATGTTCATTGTTCCTCCATAAATATCATAAACAAAAGGCAAGGGATTCTTCCACACTACTCATGATCCTTTTACACTATTTTTTTTATACGGCACGTATAGGGTTATACGGTCGTATAGCACATAAATGTGTCAGTTTGTGTCTGATGTTGTCGGCCATCGTATAGCCCAATACGGGTCGTATAGGCCTGTACGGTCGTATAGGCACTTTTTTAAAAAAATGATGACCATATATCTAAAATATGTGATTTATACGGGTCGTATCTGGCTCGTTTATCTTAACGGGCTTAAATGTTGAGCTCAAGCTTAGCTCGTCAAAAGCTCAAGACTGTTTATGACTGGTTGACCCAGCTTATTTATTATTAAATTTTCTAAAAATTTTTTGAGATTTTTAATAAGCTAGGCATATTTGTAGCTTACATATAATAAAAAAAATTTAAGATTTTTTTAACATCTGGTCCACATACATTAAGCTTAGATAACTGAAAATATGTCTATACGGGTCATATAGCACTATACGGCTCGTATAGTCGTTTTCCGGCAGCGATTAAGGCAGTCTGAATGCTTCTGCAAATGTTTTCTATACGGTCGTATAGCCCTATACAACCGTATAGGTTTTATGGCTTGTCAGAGAGCAATACAAGACATTTAATGCCTATACGGCTCATATAGGCCTATACGATCGTATAAGCTGCAAAAAGCTGTTTTTTTTCTCCTTGTCAGTCATCCGTACCCTATACGGCCATATTAGCCTATACGAGCCGTATAGAAATGTGGGGGTGGTGTATGAGAATCACATCCCTAAACAAAAACGTACATGAATAGCATATTGTATAATATCACACATTTATATGTATTTGTTATAAATAGATCATGTCACATATTATAAATGTTCGATAAGATTGTCAAAATCAAGTCAACCAAAATATCGAAGAATTACAAGTCATTCAGGTATTAATTTGTATTTTCGAATGTTTGTCATGATTTTTGTTTAGAATTATACCAACAAAACCGAGTTCATACTTAGGTTATCGGAAATACGATTTTGAGCTTTAGAAACCATTAAGGCTTATGCAAATGCTATCCCCCCCCAAAAAAACTAATTAATGTGAAAGCTCAAAGCAATATCAATATGTTTGATTGTGTAAACTTTTTGCTATATTTTTTTTCTAAAGAGGACAGTTTTCTTTTAATGAACCTATCTAAATTCTCTCAAAATTGGTTCAAATCATAAAGTCATGTTTATATTAAAGTCAAGCGAATGTTAGGCAAATGGTCCAAACCGGCAAATAGCACATGGGATTAAATGCATTATACTAGCAACTACAAGTACTTGTTACATTCTTTTCGAAAAGGTATCATTTGATTTTAAGCATTTTGTTTGATTAATCAATTTGGAAGTATTTCAAATCAACATACGTGTAAACACGACCAACCTATAAAGTTTTAGGTGTGGTCTTGATGGTTATATAATATTGCTAGTTCTTCAAGGTGAACAGTCATCTTTCTTTTCTTAATTTCATACCGACCAAAATGATAAAAACGTTTCTAAGAAACCATGTCAATAAGGGGCGGTGATTACCATTTGGGTTACATGAATAATCCATTCGGTTGGGCTGTAAGCAAACAAAACGTTCAACGAACTGTTTGACGGAAAGTTTGTTTATATTCGCCCGTTTAATAAGTGAACGAACAGGGTCGTCTCCAAGGATTTATATACCTCGGCCGAGCCGAAATAAAAAGGCCCAAACCTTAACAACGAACTATATAAGCTAATTTTTTTAAATGACGCTTAATGTTATAACAATAAACATAGAATAATATATTATTAAAACCAAATAACGTAATAACTAATGATTTGTGAAACTCTATTAATATTGGATAAAAAATAGATTTGTCCTAGGTGGCTCACAGTGGCGTAGTTTAGTTGGAGCCAGGGGTGGCCCTGGCCCCCTCTGTTTTTTCGCTCGGTGGTGTAAATCTATCATTTTTCGGAAGAAAATCTTTATACATAGTGTAAATTTACTTGTTTTTTACCGAAATTTTGAGCCTGACCCCCTCCGTTTTTTGCTCGGTAGTGTAAATTTATCCCTTTTCGACCTAAACTTTTTATACATAGTGTAAATTTACCCATTTTCGGGCGACAATGAACCAACCTATAAAGTTTTAGGTGTGGTCTTGATGGTTATATAATATTGCTAGTTCTTCAAGGTGAACAGTCATCTTTCTTTTCTTAATTTCATACCGACCAAAATGATAAAAACGTTTCTAAGAAACCATGTCAATAAGGGGCGGTGATTACCATTTGGGTTACATGAATAATCCATTAGGTTGGGCTGTAAGCAAACAAAACGTTCAACGAACTGTTTGACGTAAAGTTTGTTTATATTCGCCCGTTTAATAAGTGAACGAACAGGGTCGTCTCCAAGGATTTATATACCTCGGCCGAGCCGAAATAAAAAGGCCCAAACCTTAACAACGAACTATATAAGCTAATTTTTTTAAATGACGCTTAATGTTATAACAATAAACATAGAATAATATATTATTAAAACCAAATAACGTAATAACTAATGATTTGTGAAACTCTATTAATATTGGATAAAAAATAGATTTGTCCTAGGTGGCTCACAGTGGCGTAGTTTAGTTGGAGCCAGGGGTGGCCCTGGCCCCCTCTGTTTTTTCGCTCGGTGGTGTAAATCTATCATTTTTCGGAAGAAAATCTTTATACATAGTGTAAAAATACCTGTTTTTTACCGAAATTTTGAGCCTGACCCCCTCCGTTTTTTGCTCGGTAGTGTAAATTTATCCCTTTTCGGCCTAAACTTTTTATACATAGTGTAAATTTACCCATTTTCGGGCGACAATGAACCAATAGTGGTGGTCGGTTGGTTTAATCATTGTTCATGTTTTGTTCAACATTCGCAAAGAATGAAGGAAGCAAAACAGGAATTTCAATCAACAGCTATTTCTTTTATTTTGCATTGAGAGTTTATTTATTTTTTTTTAGTTTTTAGTTTTAGTTTGGGCCCAATAATTTAAACTTGATTAAATGGATTATGAATAAAAAAGAATTTTGGGCCCAATAATTATAAGATGGTAAAGATCAAATTATATTTTATAAGTTGTATATTTTTAAATGTATATATAAAAAATATAGATAAAAAAATTTTGGCCCCCAAAAATTAGGTGCCCCGGCCGACGGTCTGACCGGCACTACCCTTCAGCCGGCCATGTGAAGGAACATGAACAAAGAATTCCCTTCGGTTAGCTAAATGAACGAATACAAACAAATAACATTGTTGTTCAATTGTGTTTGTGGACGTTTGATAAGGTGTTCGTTAACATTCATTTGTCTCTGCTAATGTGTGTTTGTTTATGTTGATTCATTAAATCTTTTTCTAATGGTCTTTTCTGATCTTATCCTATAGATTTAAGTAAAACTATTAACTAAAAAACAATATATATATATATGAGTATTTTGTGTTTAATTTGTATGTATATTAACATATGAATTTGAATGTTAAAAAACACTAAAACAAACTTGGTAGCCGGAGCGAACCGTTGACACTAGTCATTATTGATATCATAATCAAATAAGACATTGTTTATGTTCATTTGTGTTAGTTCGTTTATGTTCGTGAACCGTTTGGGAACAAGTTCATATTTTTAATGAACGAACACGAACAAAAAATTTCATTCGATTAGGTGTTCGTGATCCGTTCGTTTGCCCGATTGATAAAAGCTTAACGGGCAAAGATGAACAAAGCTTCGTTTAGTTTGGCTCGGTTTGTTTACATCATATTGGGTATATTTGCTCTCTACTCATTAGTTTTGTCTTGTGTTATTTTATTGTACGTCTCAATTGTATTTCTATATTAATATTAATCATTTTATCAATACTATAACACAAGGTAACACAAGGTATGGCAAAGATGTTTAGGTTTTTCTTTAAATTTATTTATTTTAGTTATAAAGTGCAAAAAGTTGGACATGATGTTGAACAAACATTGAGACTTGGAAGCGTATCCATCACATTTATCATTTAAACACGTTCCAACTTGCATGTAATTCAATGGATGTAAAAGGTTCAAGAGTCAAAAGGATGGGACCTAATTGCATCAATCATTGGTATATTATTCGTTAATCCATAGAATTAGAATTAAAAAGAAAAAAAAGTACTTTACTAATCAATTTCAACACACACGCACACTTAATAAATAAATATTCACTATTACGTGTAACAATTCTATAAGCTCAGCTTATCATTTTCTTATGTTTTATCTTTAATACATTTCTAATATATAAATTACAACTTGAAAATGTCAAAAAATAGTGCCTTACTTAACATTTCATTTATTGAACAACAAAATATCAAATCAGGTCTGGTATGGGTGAATTACTACAACTTCCCAACTAACCGTCGATGATTCAAAGGTTCATCAAGAACTTGACCTTCACTAGATTTGAGTTGTAAATGCAATGACAGCGGGAAATTGACAAAAGTAATGCCCGTAGCATTAAGCTTAGTCTAAAGGTCTTAGGTAAACTTGTATCGAGTCATGATCATCCCATGTCAATTTTTAGAACTTCCATTCAAAGGGGTAGTTAAGAGAACAAGATCCTTAATCTGAAATGTGAAGTGTAAGAAAGCTTTTAAAGCAGACATATCCTTCAAATTGTTCTCGCTTAAAAGCGTATCATCCACATAGACTGTCATGTGAAGAACATAGCCATCCAGTGTCTTGGAAAACAAATAATAGTCATTGTCAAATTGAAGATAACATTTACTTTTAATAGTATTAGCTAGGAAAACTTCTCAAACCACCACAAAAGCTTGCTTTAAACTATAAAAAGATTTCTTAAGCTTCAAAACTTGATCATTGGATGATAAAGCTGCATACCCAAAGGAGCACCCATGTAAAGACATACAATATTTCCATCAACATTGTATTTGACTTTATACACGAATTTACACTTGATAGCTTTCTTACCCTTCGGTAAATACATAACCTCTCGGATTTGAATACTTTCAAAGACTGCAACTTTTTAGACATTGTTTCTTGTCAAGCTGAGTGTTTAGTAGCCTCGATAAGTAGTAATTAAGCTCTTTGATGTTATCAAGTTTAATAATGAGAGGTTGACACTCCTTAGACATATCCCAAAGATTGACAAAGACAATAGCATTACACACATTTTTGTTAATAAAAAATGTCGTATGAAAACATTATGAGCATTTTAAAAAAATAACGGTATTAATGTATGACTTGAGAGAAAGAAAATATGAAGTACTTCCTTTATGGTATTCCCCGTTTAATCTACATTTGACACATGTCAATCAATAATAACGTACGCTTTCCATTACAACTTGACCCTTCAAACCGCATTAACAAAAAAAAAACTTTGTTTATATAAATTTTAAACAAATTTCAACTAATAATTATGTATTAGTCAAAGTTGACAACCTAGTGATTGCCGTATAAGGAAACAAAATGCAAGTCAGCTATCAGGAAATATATTCGGTCAATATCATGTTACAATTATTTTTGTTCATTGGTCTTATTTTCTGATATGATATAATATTTTATTCATCCAATTTTTTCACGTAAAAGCATATTAATTAAAACAGATCAAAATTGTTTATCTATTTCTATACTTCTTGGTAATATATTAAAAAAACAAGTAAGATACTAAGATATATAATTTACATTATTACATTGCAGGGTTTATGTCCAAAGGTTATAAAATGTGGTGCAGCTTCATCTCTCTCTATGTTCATGTATTGCAAGAGGGGTTCACCTAGATTTAGGGTTTTTATTCTAGAAGACAATCCAAAATCTTTGAAAAAATAAAAATAACAAGTTGCCAGAAACAAGTCAACAACCTTAATAATGTGAACGAATTATTAGAAGCTAGTTGATATTAAACAACATTCGAATCCTATCTGAAAGGTATAGAATTTAAAGGGTAGTTAAGTTGATATGTCGATAAGAAATCAGATTTTGTTTTTAAGAACCGGAAAATATTTTCACACACCTTATCATGCAAAGACGGGAAGGATTTTAGGTTACGGTTTAATTGTTTACAAGGATTATTGTTTCTACCTAAAACTAGAATTTTACTTTAGTTTCAACTTTATTAATCTTATTGAAGAATATTATATTGCTCTTAATTATGTTATAGTTTTTGTAATAATATTTAAAAAATAACTGTTCATGTAATTAAAAATTCCAAACCCTTAAAACCTATACATTTTTCCAGTCCATTTTTTTAACTTTCACACGAAGTTCAACTCTTGACGTGATCAAGAAACGAACACTTCTGCGGTGTATACATTGCCACATAGAACTTGTCATCTTAATTTGACTTTAAAATCATTATCATAAATGTTTATTAATTACGTACACCCTTTTATATTATTTTATTTTATTCATACTTGAATGCATAAAACACATCTGATTTTAATAAAACAATTTCTTATACTCTTTGATTTTAATAAAACAATTTCATAAAACACATACGAAACTAATCTCAGTCACAAAAAAGAAAAAAAAAAGCAAAAAAGAAAAAAATGAAGAAAAACTAGAATGCTAATGAGCTTTGATATGTAACACTTCTGTAAAATTTGCCGTAACGCCACAAATATAAATTTGTCGTAACACAAATTGGGCATTAAAGTCTAGAAAAATGTTTATAATAATATAATTTGAAAAACGACACTGAATTTTATTTTGATTTATGTCTTTAAAAAGGTTGAACCGCTCATAGATATTACACGTTTAATTCCATGGCAAATTCTTCACGAAAAATATTAACGATAGCTTTCTACGACTAACTTTTTATGTTGCAAATCACATTTTGCGACCAAAACCGTCACGTATAGACGGTTTAGTCGTTCATGTAATATCGTGATCTATAGCACCCGTTATCTGTTATTTATAATAGAAGGCTTATAAAAATAGAATAATTCATTGGTAAACATTAAAATGACATTTAGGACATGGCATGTAAAAGGTGAATAAATTATGAACATATTTATAGCATAAAGAATTTTATACAAATGTCAATAATTTTTAAAAGTGTTTCTGAGTTGTGAAGATGTCGAGTCAAATTTCGATATCGCTTTTGTTATTTATTAGAGATGTATCTTCAAAAAGTTCTTCAAGGTGAACAGTCATCTTTCTTTTCTTAATTTCATACCGACCAAAATGATAAAAACGTTTCTAAGAAACCATGTCAATAAGGGGCGGTGATTACCATTTGGGTTACATGAATAATCCATTCGGTTGGGCTGGAAGCAAACAAAACGTTCAACGAACTGTTTGACGGAAAGTTTGTTTATATTCGCCCGTTTAATAAGTGAACGTACAGGGTCGTCTCCAAGGATTTATATACCTCGGCCGAGCCGAAATAAAAAGGCCCAAACCTTAACAACGAACTATATAAGCTAATTTTTTTAAATGACGCTTAATGTTATAACAATAAACATAGAATAATATATTATTAAAACCAAATAACGTAATAACTAATGATTTGTGAAACTCTATTAATATTGGATAAAAAATAGATTTGTCCTAGGTGGCTCACAGTGGCGTAGTTTAGTTGGAGCCAGGGGTGGCCCTGGCCCCCTCTGTTTTTCCGCTCGGTGGTGTAAATCTATCATTTTTCGGAAGAAAATCTTTATACATAGTGTAAATTTACCTGTTTTTTACCGAAATTTTGAGCCTGACTCCCTCCGTTTTTTGCTCAGTAGTGTAAATTTATCCCTTTTCGGCCTAAACTTTTTATACATAGTGTAAATTTACCCATTTTCGGGCGACAATGAACCAATAGTGGTGGTCGGTTGGTTTAATCATTGTTCATGTTTTGTTCAACATTCGCAAAGAATGAAGGAAGCAAAACAGGAATTTCAATCAACAGCTATTTCTTTTATTTTGCATTGAGAGTTTATTTATTTTTTTTTTAGTTTTTAGTTTTAGTTTGGGCCCAATAATTTAAACTTGATTAAATGGATTATGAATAAAAAAGAATTTTGGGCCCAATAATTATAAGATGGTAAAGATCAAATTATATTTTATAAGTTGTATATTTTTAAATGTATATATAAAAAATATAGATAAAAAAATTTTGGCCCCCAAAAATTAGGTGCCCCGGCCGACGGTCTGACCGGCACTACCCTTCAGCCGGCCATGTGAAGGAACATGAACAAAGAATTCCCTTCGGTTAGCTAAATGAACGAATACAAACAAATAACATTGTTGTTCAATTGTGTTTGTGGACGTTTGATAAGGTGTTCGTTAACATTCATTTGTCTCTGCTAATGTGTGTTTGTTTATGTTGATTCATTAAATCTTTTTCTAATGGTCTTTTCTGATCTTATCCTATAGATTTAAGTAAAACTATTAACTAAAAAACAATATATATATATATGAGTATTTTGTGTTTAATTTGTATGTATATTAACATATGAATTTGAATGTTAAAAAACACTAAAACAAACTTGGTAGCCGGAGCGAACCGTTGACACTAGTCATTATTGATATCATAATCAAATAAGACATTGTTTATGTTCATTTGTGTTAGTTCGTTTATGTTCGTGAACCGTTTGGGAACAAGTTCATATTTTTAATGAACGAACACGAACAAAAAATTTCATTCGATTAGGTGTTCGTGATCCGTTCGTTTGCCCGATTGATAAAAGCTTAACGGGCAAAGATGAACAAAGCTTCGTTTAGTTTGGCTCGGTTTGTTTACATCATATTGGGTATATTTGCTCTCTACTTGAAGAGGTATGTACCCGCCTCAACATGGAGCAAGGCGGGTCAACCCACAAGATAAAGACAAGAAGCTTGAAATCAAGACATTATGAAGGCACTAAGCCAAAACCTACGCGCATGGCGCATATCACATATGCTCAGGCAGCATATGCCGAGGCACCACACATGCTCAGGCATCATATGCCCAGGCACCACACATGCTCAGGCATCATATGCCCAGGCACACATATGCTCACGCATATCACATATGCGCGTGGCGCATCAGCGCGCGTCGCATATCACATCTGCGCATGAAACATCTGCGCGTGAGAATAAAGAGAAGACCTCGCGCATCCTCAGGATTGGCGCATATCACACATGCACATAATCAACCTCGTCCTTATCCAAATCAGGATTAGGGCAACCTTGATTGTGTACGTCAGATAACCTTCCAGAAGGTATCTTTTTAAGGAATAAGAATATGCTGATGTTGACAGCTGCCAAATGAAAGGTGGACAACTCAGCATGACACATGTGCTACCACGTGATTACAACCAATGAGAAAGCACCAGGTGTCCCAAAGGACACGTGGCGCCAAGCAATTGGAGGAGGCCAACAAAAACCTAATTGGGTCTGAGCCCAATCAGTGGAAACCCTAGCACTATAAATACAGCATCAACTCCACAAGGAAGGATCATCAAATATCACCTGATAACATACAATCACAGAGTATTCAGCTATTAAGCAATACACTCTAAATTTTTTACTCTCACATATTATTATCTTCTCCCACAAATACTTATTCTCACACCGGAGGGTTACCCCAAAGAGGACCCTCTGTCCCTTTCTGAGGGGTAAGTTGACGGTGTTGTTCGTTTTGTAGGTGGAAGAACCCAGATCCATCGGATCCAAGAGAAACCATCGGTGAAGTTGCATAATCACACCCGAGGAAAGTAGATCGTCTACCAGTGAGTCGATCCACGCTTCTTCAATGGCGCCATCCACTGTTACAACGGCAATCAGATCTCATCAGATCTATACATAAAAAAAATCACCATGGTTTATGGCGTTCATAACGTTGATCAAGCTCTGGAGGATATTGAACGTGAGGATGTTAATGAGGGACAACAGTTTCTGAGGGCGCCGCGTGATTCTACGCGCACCACCAGTAACCGTCCCTTCATCACAACTCCTCACGGCCAGACTGAAATTCCTCCAGACGATCTTACGTTACAAAATCTTGCCGGCGCGAAACAAAAAGGACCAATGGGTCCAGAAGATGAAACACATGATCCTAAAGAATGGCTCATAAACGAGCAGCGGCGTTTAATGGACAAGTACAATGAGATGGTCAAGCAGAAAAAGCTAGCCGACTTAACACAACGGCAAGCGCTTGATAAGCAAACTGTTCATGGAACAAAAAGGCCGCGCGCGCCGGAAGAAGGACATTCTGTTCACACTGCACACACTGAGTTCAGTGATGAAGAAGTGCATAGCATGAGGAAGACGCGAGACACTCATGCAGGAGGCTCACAGCTCCGCGCGCCTGTGATCATGGCGCCTGGAGCCAGAGCCGATCTGGATCTGCACATGCCGTACAGCCCACCAGTTAGAGGGCAAGTGGACGTGACCACACCGTATAGACCAGCCATCTTGGTGAAACATTCAAAGTTCACTGAGCGCATCGCGAAGGCTCCCATCCAGCACAAAACCAAGATGCCAAGCGGTCTGGGCAAATATGACGGCACAACAGATTCGGACGATTTCTTGCAAGGTTTTTACAACACGGGAAACCTAGAGAGCTGGACGATGCCAACATGGTGTCACATGTTTGCTCGCTGCCTCACGGGCGCGGCGCGTGTCTGGTTCGTGAGCTTGCCGACTGGGCAAATTGATGGGTTCGAGGAACTATTGGAAAAGTTCCAAGCCCACTTCGTACAGCAGCGCAGACACACGCGCGACCCTGATGACATCATGCACTGCGTGCGCAGGAATGATGAAACGATTGAAGACTACATCACTCGTTTCAATCAGGAGTCTCTGGCAATCGGAGGTATAACTGAGCAACTCCTGCGCGTGGCCTTTATACAAGGCGCGCGCAGTGATCAACTCCGCCGAGCTCTCGTAAGCAGAGATGGCATGCCCACCACGTGGGCCAAGTTAATGGAGGCATCGCGAGTTTTCGCGAGAAATGAGAAACAAATTGCCCAAGATAGGGCAAGAGAAAGAGCGCATCAAGCTGAGTCACCGCGCAGCAAAGAAAAGAGGGGCAAGCAGAACTCCGTATGGTCCAGGTTGCAACCAACCAGTTTTTCTTCCGCAGAAAAGCAGGCGCAACCAAGCTCACCCCAGCCCCAAAAAGATGTTCGTAATCGCGGGGAAGGTGACAAGAGGGGGGGCGGCAGAGATCCTAGCAGACCTCTGCCAAGAATATGGACTCCCCTCACTAAAACGCCTTCACAGGTGTTAAGCACTGAGAATGTCCAATTCAAGAGCCCCAAGCCGCTACACTACAAGGGACCATCAGACAGTGGCAAGTACTGTGAGTTTCACAAATCCACAGGACACAACACCGATGCATGCCACCACTTGAAGGATGCAATTGAAAAGGACGTGAAATCAGGCAAGCTGGCTCACCTGGTGAAAAACTCAAGACCAGACAATGAACAACCAGAAGGAGCCTCTGCCAGCAAAAAGTACAAGAGAATCTGTGTAGCTGAGGGAGGAAGGCAAGGGCAAACTTCAAGAAAAAGAAGCGCGCAAATCCAAGGAGATTGGCGCGAGCAACAAGTAATCTTCCCAAGAATCAGGGGAGGCCCTTCCATCAGCAGTCCTCTTGTTATCACTACACACATTGCACATTACGAGGTGTCAAAAGTCCTGGTGGACACTGGTAGTGAATCAGACATCATGTATGAGCAATGTTTCAGAAAACTTGACCCGGCAGACCAAGCAAGGCTTGAAATTGTGAATGCGCCGATCTCTGGTTTTTCCAATGAAATCATTCATCCCCTAGGTCAAATACAATTTGAGCTAACTATGGGGGATGAGAAACACAAGCGAGCCGAAGTTGTTAACTTCTTGGTCTTGCCCACCACTTCTTGCCACAATATGATCTTGGGTAGGGGAACGATTGCCCAATTCAACGCCATACCGTCGCCAGCGCACGGCGCGTTGGGGTTCCCAACACCAACAGGTGTAACTTTCGTATACCGAGATCATTTGTGCGCAGTCACAAGTACTCCGCGGGAGGGGAGAATGAAAACTCCAATGGCAGAAAACGCGCCAGAGGAATGGATTCTCAACCCAAAATTCCCGGAGCAGAAGATCACAATTGGCGCAACGATATCAGACGACACGAGGGTGAGAATGAAAAGATTGCTCACAACATATATGTCGGTCTTCGCGTGGCAACACTCTGATATGACTGGGGTTCCGCGAGACCTGGCACAACATTCTCTCAACACCTTCAAGTCTGTAGAGCCAATTGCTCAAAAGAAGAGAGTCATGGGGGATGAAAAGGCGAGGGCCATGAATGAGCAGGTTGAGGATCTACTGCGCGCAAACATCATCCGCCCGATACGATACCAGACGTGGGTAGCCAATCCTGTGATGGTAAAGAAAAGTAACGGGTCGTGGAGGATGTGCATCGACTTCAAGGACCTCAACAAAGCGTGCCCAAAGGATTGTTACCCCCTCCCAAACATCGACGCAAAGGTGGACTCCATGGCGCCATTCAAGCTAAAATGTTTCCTGGATGCCTACAAAGGCTATCACCAGATTCAAATGGCAACACAAGATGAGGACAAGACCGCCTTCAGAACCGACAAGGGTGTTTTTTGCTACACAAAAATGCCCTTTGGTTTGAAGAACGCGGGCGCCACCTACCAAAGACTTATGGATGCCGTTTTCAGCGAGCAAATCGGAAGAAACCTAGAAGTCTATGTGGATGATCTGGTGATCAAGAGCAGGGAGGAAAAGCAAATGCTCAAAGACATCGAAGAAACCCTTGGGCGCCTAAAGGAAGTTAACATGAAGCTCAATCCGAGCAAATGTACTTCCGGCGTACTAGAGGGAAAATTTCTAGGTGTAATGGTCACCAAGGATGGTTTCAAGGTGAACCCTGAGAAGGTGGAAGCCATCCTTGACATGCCTTCGCCATCCACCATGAAAGAAGTCCAGAAGCTGAATGGTAGATTGGTTTCAATCAACAGGTTCCTAGCGAACCATGCAAGCAAATCTACCCCATTTGTCAACACATTGAGGAATTGCTTAAAGAAAAGCCAATTCAAATGGACTCCTGAGGCCGAGCAAGCTTTCAGGGAGATAAAAGAATGTTTGATAAATCTGCCCGCGCTCACAGCTCCACTGCCTGGTGAAACTTTGACATTATACCTATCAGCAGGAGAGCGCGCCATCGGCGCAGTTTTATTGGTGGATCGCAAGGGAATCCAAACGCCAATATACTATGTGAGTCGGGTGCTGACAGATCCTGAGACGCGCTACTCCATCATGGAAAAGCTAGTTTTATCACTAACACACGCGTCGCGCAAGCTTCATAGATATTTCAATGGTCATCCCATTGAAGTTCTGACTGGTTACAACATCCAGCAAGTTTTACGGCGCCCCGCGCTCTCGGGAAGGCTGACAAAGTGGGCGCTGGAATTAGGCGAGCACACGATCGCCTATAAGCCCCGTCCAGCAATAAAGGGACAAATCTTGGCTGATTTCATTGCCGAGGTCCCCGAAGGAAAAATTGAAGAGGCTCAGCGCGAGGTAGACCCTCCGCGAGCCAGTGATGAAGAAAATGTTTGGAGATTGTTCACTGACGGAGCTTCAAACAACGAAGGGTCCGGCGCAGGCCTAAAACTGGTGGATCCAGAGAATCATGAATATACTTACGCCATCAGGTTGGACTTCAAAAGCACCAACAATGAGGCTGAGTATGAAGCCCTGCTGGCTGGCCTGCGCATCGCGCACAAATTCGGGGTTAAAAAGCTAGAGGCCCATGTTGATTCATACTTGGTAGCAGCACAGGTCAATGGCCTTTATGATGCCAAGGAGAGCACCATGCCTCTATATCTAGAGCAGGCGAAAAAGCTCATCGAGCAATTTGACTGCTTCAGAATCATTCATATTCCGCGCAGTGAAAACAAATCTGCAGACGCGCTGAGTAAGATGGCATCAACCAGTTTTGATCACTTTGGCAAAGATGTCAGGGTAGAAGTAATGAGCAACACCGTCGGTGGTAGCGAAGTCTGTCCTGGTAACTCATACAACCCCTTCATCATGGATAACTCCAATAATGGAATTCTTGAAGGAGGGAAAAGGTACCAGATGATCGCCGCGCAAGCGAGGAAGATAAGACATAAGGCGCAGAACTATGAACTGCTTGATGGTACATTATATCGACGCTCTTATCTTGGGCCGCTCATGAAGTGCCTAGATGCTGAGGAAGCAAGCTATGTGATCAGAGAGATACACGAAGGAATCTGTGGAATTCATGCTGGCCCGCGCATGGTGGTTGCCAAGGCAATGAGCGCAGGCTACTATTGGCCAGGCATGTACTTGGACGCTTTAAAAGAAATCCAAAAGTGCAAAGCATGTCAGAGCTATGCGCCAAACACCATGCGGCCAAAGAACAACTTGATTCCGGTGACCTCCGCATGGGCCTTTCCATAAATGGGCAATCGACATTGTGGGTCCCCTACCGCAAGCGCCTGGGCGAGTAAAATTTTTGGTAGTGGCAGTAGACTATTTCACAAAATGGGTGAAGCCAAGCCACTAGCAAAAATCACAGCTGAAGCGATGAAGCAGTTTATCTGGAGCCACATCATATGCCGTTTTGGCTTGCCCATGGAAATTGTGAGCGATAATGGCAAACAATTCACTGACAAGAAGATATCCAGCTGGCTCAAGGAATTGCGCATCAACCAAATTTTCACTTCAGTTTATCACCCTCAGGGGAATGGACAAGTGGAACGCGCGAACCAAAGTTTGTTAAATGGGCTGAAGAAAAGGTTGGAGGGAGAATCCCATTCTTGGGTTGAAGAGCTACCTAATGTCCTGTGGGCACACAGGACATTAAGCAAAACCAGCAATGGCGAATCCCCGTTCAGCCTAACCTATGGAACAGAGGCAATGATTCCAGCAGAAGTTGGATGCCCATACCCATAGAGTACTCATGATGAGCAAGATTGATAATGAGCGCGAAAGAAGGTTGGATCTCAACTTACTTGAAGGCCGCAGAGAGGCGGCTATCATCAGTGAAACCAGATACAAGAAAAAAACTGGAAAAATATTACAACCAGCGCGTGAAAGAATGCCACTTCAAGAAAAATGATTTTATCCTTCGAAACAATGAAGCTAGCCGCGCGATACCCCCGGGAAAAATGTCCCCCAAATGGGAGGGACCTTATCAAATCTCAGAAGAATTGGGGAAAGGCGCATATGCTTTAAAAGATTTGAATGGAAAGAAGATCCCGCGCGCATGGAACGCGGCGCAGCTTAGAAAATGTTTCATGTAAAAATATCAAGTTTGTAATCAAGGCTTTTTAAGCCGTTATGAATAATGATACGCGATATCTTCTCTTAATGTGGATTCTATTACCTTTTGCATACATGTTTCACACTTCCCTTTATTAGTTTTGAGCAATATGACAACATTGTATTGACATCAAAACGAAATAAAAACGAAGTAAAACATACATGCGCGAGCTACAAGCTCAAACGCGTTAACGAGTTTTAACTCTAAAACGTCAGGGCCTTAGCCCAATTCTACTACCTTTTGCATACATGTTTCACACTTCCCTTTATTAATTTTGAGCAATATGACAACATTGTATTGACATCAAAATAAAATAAAACGAAGTAAAACATACATGCGCAAGTACGTTAAAGAGTCTTAACTCTAAAACGTCAGGGCCTTAGCCCAATATTGTGAGCCTTAGCTCAAACAATTCACAACATCCATCCTGCATGCTGCGCAGACTGACCATAAAACACCTAAACACAACTAAGGCAAAGCAAATGCCAAAACATGGTTGTTAAGGTCTCAGGTCGAGGTCGCGCATAAGGCTAAAAAACTCATAATTCCATAAACGCGCGATAACGTCGCGCAAAAGAGGAATAATGAAAGCGCCAAGACACGTATCAACACAATCAAGATATGGCAAAATCACTTACAATATGACAAGGGTTAAGTATAATAAATTCTTTACAACCTTGTTCTTATTCCAACGTGCAAGCATATCTTATATTCAACAAGCAAACATGCGATATAAAGAGATGAGTGGGAATGCGCAAGAGGCGAAGAAGGAAAAACAAAATTTCATTCCAAAGCATTGAAATTTACAAGTTTACAAGATGAGATACAAACTACAAATAAAAAAAAAACATGAAGGGCTTCTCAAGTCTCCACGTTGACATCAGCCTCTTCATCATCCTCATCATCGCCCTCAGCATCTGGCGCAGCCTGCTCCTCTTCATCTCCAAACTGACCATAGTCAAGTTCTTCATCTTGAATGGAGTCTTCTGGCACAACAGTGTCAGGAGCGGATCCTTTGGCCACGCCAGAGCCGCTAGCGACGCCAGCATTCTCCGCACCATCGTCGCCGCCAGCCCCTTCGCACTCGTCAAGTAATTTCTTTAGCGCGCCGAGGTCGGGCTGGTCAGCAAGTGCGGATATCTGCAAATCATAAGCAAAAATATGAGTACAAAAAGACTTAGAAAATAAGTCAAGGCAATCTCATTAAGGTTATAATACCTGTGCAAGGATGGGAATGGGAGTGTTCATGTACTTCTCCCCCCATCGCGGTCATTTCCGCGCAGGCAGCGTTGCTCTGATAAGGGTACTCGGATGGGTTCTTCTTCAACATGCCATATTCATAACCATCCGTGAACCCTTCAGCTCGGCCCACCAAGCGCGCGGCAGCGTTGCAATCCATCACCAGGGCCTGAAACTCGTTTGAGTACTTCATCGCGTAAGCGCAACGAGTCATGCCCTGTGAGATCAGCCATTGGCGATCCTGCGCGAGGCCAGCAACAGACGTCTCGAGGGCAGGAACCTGAGAGTTTAATAACTCAACAGTTTCCTTAGTCTTTTTTAGCTCCTCTTTGTCGGACGCTGCTGCCGCCAAGATTTCTTCTTTTTCAGCCCGCGCAGCATCAAGTGCTTCCTGGCTAGACGCTAGCCGTCGCCAGGGCTTCATCTTTATCGGCCTGCGCGGCCCGCCAGCTCCCTCTTCAGGCGCGCAACCTCACTCTAGTGATGATTTTTCAGTTATGCACTGGACAAGAGCTTGGTCACGCGCCTCCGCCTCAAGCTCCAACTCGCGCGCTCAGGCGCGAGTACTTCGCCGCGTCCGCCTCCGCCGCCTGCAGCTTCTCCCGCGCAGCCTGAAGCTCATGACCGCGCTTCACGAAGGCGCTGTTGGCACTGGCTCTGTTCTCACTGAGCTCGGCTTGGAGCTTCTCAGCTCTCTCGCGAGCATCAGAAAGATGCCAAGCAGACACCTTAGCCTCTTGCTTGGCTTCCGCAAGAGCATCACGTACTTTTACGTAATCAGAGCGAAGCTCTTGGGAGCAGCAAAGAAGGCCGACCCAGCAAACATATGGTCGTTGAGCA